>NC_088233.1:41654080-41954080 GCF_036934945.1 Oncorhynchus masou masou
ACTTTTTGGCGCACCCATCCCATTAGCGCGATCCTTTTTGTCAACATCCGCTGAATTGCAGAGCGCCAAATTCAAATTAAATGACTAAAAATATTACATTTTCATGAAATCACAAGTGCAATATAGCAAAACACAGTTTAGCTTGTTAATCCACCTGGCGTGTCAGATTTCAAAAAAGCTTTACAGCGAAAGCAAACCAAGTGTTTATTTGAGGACATCTCTCAGCAGACAAAACATTACAAATAGCTAGCAGCAAAGTAGATTGGTCACGAAAACCAGAAAAGCAGTAAAATGAATCGCTGACCTTTGTTGATCTTCGGATGTTTGCACTCAAGAGACTCCCAGTTACACAATAAATGTTTGTTTTGTTCGAAAAAGATTATTTTTATATCCAAAAACCTCCATTTGGTTGGCCTGTTTTGTTCAGAAATCCACAGGCTCGTGGAGGTCATGACATGGCAGACGAAAATTCCAAATAGTATCCGTAAAGTTCATAGAAACATCTCAAATGTTTTTTTTAAATAATTAATCCTCAGGTTGTTTATACAATAAATAATCGTTAATATTTCAACCGGACCGTAGCTTTTTCAATAGGAGAGAGAGAGAAAATGTCTGCTCCAAGCTGTTGCGCATGCAAAACTCTGCTGGCACCCAGCCATCCACTGACGCGATGTCGTCGTTTTTGCTCATTTTTCAGAATAAAAGGCTGAAACTATGTCGAAAAACTGTTGACACCATGTGGAAGCCATAGGGAAAGGAATCTGTTTGACATCCCTTTAAATGGAGGGAAGGCATGCAATGGAACAGGGAGCTTTCAAAATAAGAGGCACTTCCTGGTTGGATTTTCCTCAGGTTTTCACTTGCAATATCAGTTTTGTTATACTCATAGACCATTTTTTGACAGTTTTGGAAACTTTAGAGTGTTTTCTATCCTAAGCTGACAATTATATGCATATTCTAGCCACTGGGCCTGAGAAATAGGCCGTTTCATTTGGGTATGTTTTTCATCCAAACATCAAAATACTGCCCCCTACACTCAACAGGTTAACAAGAAATGTGTGGAGTGGTTGAAAAATGAAAAATGAGCTCCAACCTAAGTGTATGTAAACTTCCGACTTCAACTGTACGTGTTTGGGTAAAATGAACATTATTGTTTTTAAATAGGTGAATAGTTATGCACGCTTAAGTTTACTATTTTTTGTCTTATTTCTTGTTTGTTTCACAATAAAACATATTTTGCATCTTTGAAGTGGTAGGCATGTTATGTAAATCAAATTATACAAACTCCCAAATTCTGCCTTTGAAAAGGCAACAAAATGAAAAAAATGCCAAAGGGGGGAATAGTTTTGCAAGCCACTGTACACACACAAGCCATAGATTGTACCGGTGCATCAAGTCTGACACTAACAGTCTCCTGAACATCTTCCATCCCCAAGCCATAAGACTGCTAATTAGCTAACATGATGACTATCTGAGGTGACCCTTGTATTTCTTTATATATTTTTTTGCACAGTCTCGAGGCACACTCACGCACGCTGACACTCGAACACACACATAACATACACCAGGAGTGCAACTGTCATGGAAATTTCCTCTATTTACCAAATCATGGGAGCAAACCACACACACAACTCAGAGTTAGTTATCAAAGTCCATCTTTAATTATATGAGCTCTATCACAATCCTGTGACATAGAATGATCTGATCTCGTGGTTGGCCACGAGGCAGAACCATGAATTGGTAATGAAAATATGTAGGTTATTAGGCTATCACAATGCTGTATTTCGCAATTTCCTGGCTTGCAATGTCTGGCGCAAGTTCACTTAAGTAGGGGCTATCAACGAGTAGGCTGAGCTATTCTCCATTCAACAGACCGAAGACCAAACACATACTAGTGTTTTTCATAGCGAAGAGTTAGAGGAGCAGGTGAGGAAGAGCGGATCGGGGCAGGCAGCCAAACCCTGGCTGGCTGTTGATGTCCTAGGTCAGAGCTGGAAACCTACAGGATGGTAGCTGTCCACGAACACGGTTGGAGAGCCCTGTCCTAGGCAATAAATTGCAAAGCAGCATCCCTGCTAAACTTTTGGAAATGGTAAGTTCACTTTCTCATCCCTAAACACAGTCAAGTACAAATACGGGTCAGCAGCAAAAATCAGCAGGTTGGGGGGCATTGTTATTAGGAAGGATGTCTACCATGGATGGATCGCTAAAATAATCAATATGATCACACTTTATCATTTTAAATATTATGGGGAGACCTACACTACCGGTCAAAAGTTTTAGAACACCTACTCATTCAAGGGTTTTTCTTTATTTGTATAATTTTCAACATTGTCGAATAATAGTGAAGACATCAAAAATATGAAATAACATTAATGGAATCATGTATTGACCAAAATGTTTTATTTTATATTTGAGATTCTTCAAATAGCCACCCTTTGCCTTGATAACAGCTTTGCACACTCTTGGCATTCTCTCATCCAGCTTCATGAGGTAGTCACCTGGAATGCATTTCAATTTCTTCAAAGTACAGTTGTTGAATTTATTTTCTTCTTAATGTGTTTAAGCCAGTCATTTGTGTTGTGACAAGGCAGTGGGGTATACAGAAGATTGCCCTATTTTGTAAAATACCAAGTCCATATTATGGCAAGAACAGCTCAAATAAGCAAAGAGATATAGCAGTCCATCATTACATTAAGACATGAAGGTCAGTCAATACGAAAAATGTTAAGAACTTTGGAAGTTTCTTCAAGTGCAGTCGCAAAAATCATCAAGCGCTATGATGTATCTGGCTCTCATGAGGGCCGCCACAGGAATGGAAGACCCTCAGCTGCAGAGGATACGTTTATCCGAGTTACCAGCCTCAGAAATTTCAGCCCCAAAAAATGCTTCATAGAGTTCAAGTAACAGACACATCTCAACATCAACTGTTCAGAGGAGACTTTGTGAATCAGGCCTTCATGGTCAAATTGCTGTAAAAAAACCACTACTAAAGGACACCAATAAGAAGAAGAGACTTGCTTGGGCCAAGAAACATGAGCAATGGACATTAGAACGGCGGAAACTTGCCCTTTGGTATGGAGTCCAAATTGGAGATGTTTTGGTTCCAACTGCCGTGTCTTTGTGAGATAATGGGTTAACTGATGATCTCCACATATGTAGTTCCCACCGTAAAGCATGGAGGAGGAGATTTTATGGTGTGGAGGTGCTTTTCTGGTGACACTGTGATTTATTTAGAATTCAAGGCACACTTAACCAGCATGGCTACCACAGCATTCTGAAGCGATACGCCATCCCATCTGGTTTGCGCTTAGTGGGACTATCATTCGTTTTTCAAAAGGACAATGGCCCAATACACCTCCAGGCTGTGTAATGGCTATTTTCCAAGATGGAGAGTGCTGCATCAGATGACCTGCCCTCCACAACCCCCCGACCTCAACCCAATTGAGATGGTTTGGGATGAGTTGGACCGCAGAGTGAAGGAAAAGCAACCAACAAGTGCTCAGCATATGTGGGAACTCCTTCAAGACTGTTGGAAAAGCATTCCAGGCAGTGGGCATGACACCACTGTCCCCAGTGAAAGTTGCGCCCCTGACATGCACACACATTTATACTGACTCTACACACACAAACATACACACACACACCACATACAATCATAATTTACGCTGCTGCTACTTTATCATATATCCTGATGCCAAGTCACCTTTCCCCTACACATATCTACCTCCATCACTCCGGTATCCCTGCACATTGTAAATATTGGATTGTAACTGACCCTGCATATAGGTTCATTCTTTCTCGTGTTTCTTGTGTGTTTTTGTTCTATCCTATGTTATTTTTGTGCTACATTTACATTGATTACTGCATTGTTGGATTTGCAGCTTGTAAGAAAAGCGTTTCACTGTGCATGTGACATTAAAACGGGAACACACACAAAGGATCAGTCACAGAAAGGGAAGACAATCAACCTGAATCATTGCACATAGTGCATCTGTCCTACATGTTTCATGACAACCAATGGGGTCCAGGCAGCATGGAGAATCCCTTTCCTGTCAGTAGTCATCCTGCCAGTGACCCTGTAGCTGTTGTGTGACTGGTGGTGTCACAGCAGAGGGATGGAAAGCCCTTTGTCCCCAGTAAACATTAAACCGACTTCTCAATCACAGGAGAAAGACCGACAGACAGGCCTGTCAGGCTGCAGTTGTGTGCAGCTGTCTGTCTGTCTCTCTTCCCATGTATCCAGCTCCGCTCAATGATGTCAACACATCCCCAATGGCTACTGTTCCCTTCTGTTGACATCTCCTCTTCTATGTCTTCCCCTGTAGTGTATTTGCCTTCAGACAACAAACTATTATAATTGCAGTGGAGGATCCTAATTGGGATCAAGTCGTAAATAAATGTATATATTCTTTGTGAGGAGTATCAAAGGTAAGAATAAAAGAAATTCAGAGATGAAAAATAAATGGGTTCTTAATCAACATTTTTTTTTTGCTTTCTTTTCCTTCCCATGTATCAATCTGTAAACGGTTTCACCTGTGGCTGTGTTACTTCAGAACACTCACCCATATCTCATTAGATTCCATTGTTTGCTGTTGGTTTGTGATTTGACTGAGAAGGTCCCTGATACTCTGACAATTTCACGTACAGGATGATTGTAAAAACTGACATTTGACAGTGGAAGCCCTGGTAGGGAAAGCCATTTTGGGAGCTAGCTACACTCTGAGACCGTTTGTCTGAGGTAAATGTCATAACAATCACAATTTAATCAACCTATCGGGAATAGTTTTCAAAGGAGAGATTTATGGCTTCAAGCCCATCATTGAAGGTTAATAAAGCCCCTATTCCAGTGCTAAGAATACAGGTCTTTTCAACATTTCCAAAACACATTTTCTAGGCACAGGTTAAAGTTCAATTCAGGGTTAAGTGCTGTTAAGTACAACTAGCTATAGAGATACTGTATTTACATTTATGTCATTTAGCAGACACTCTTATTCAGAGCAACTGACAGGTGTGAGTCCATACATTTTTATATATTTTTTGTACTGGTCCCCTGTGGGAATTGAACCCACAACCCTGGCATGACAAGTGCCATGTTTTACCAACTTGGCCACACTGAACTGAACCCCTTTAATTAAACCTCCTGAAATGAGATGGAACATCAGATAAAACAGCATAGCCTGGTAAAAAAAAAACACAAGTGGGAAGCCAAATCTAGAATGATTGAGTAATGGTCTCCTTTAATACTGACAGATGAGGGAGATGCCGTCCTCTGTAGGAGATCGAGGCTGTATGTTATTTACATGGTCAACACTGTACGACACATACGGTAGATAGCCAAGAAAAGGCAGTAATTTAATGCTGCCTCCTCAACTTAAAACAAAACTGTTGAAAAAAGATTCATCTTTGGCTTTAATACCCATAGACAATACATCAGTTCTGTATCTGTGGTGATACCATACCAACTCTGACTTTGGCCATACGGAATGGGCAGGCAACAGCAGTTGTTCTGTTACATGATGTAAATGCTCAGTGGAGACTGATGGAAATGGCTTATTACAAAACTACACACCTGATCATCTTAGGTTCACACTCCAATTACTCCTCTGTGGTTATCCAACTCCCCTCTGGCGGTTCTCTCTCTCCCAGGGACGGAATCAAGAGGTAGCATTCTAATCCCATTTGAAAAAGTCTGGATACTTCCGGAAGCGTCTCTGTTTCTCACGGTTCTGTCAGAAACTCTTGCATCAGTGTAATTGGAGCATGGTGGTTTGGGGCTGTGTGGAACTTGGGGCACCTCTCTCACCTCTCGTGTGTCGCCTCTTGGCGGGTAACAATGACCGAACACTGCTCCGGCTCAAACTTTTAATTGGTTTAAGGTCACCTCCAACCCAGGAGGATGTTCTAGGAAGAGAATCTTTGTACATTTGTACATGGCTCAAGGCTGAAGCTTAGATAGGAGAATTTATAAATTGTTTGAGGCACCTACCACAAGTTGTGTAAGTAAATGGACAATGTATTAAGAATGATCCTGTGCAACACAATGATAAGCCTCAGTAAAGGTACATTATCTTTGACACAAAGTGATCGCATAGCAGCTGACTGCTTTGGCACCGGCTCTGTCATTGCTGTTGGAAAGTGGTGTCTTGTTTTTTTAATCCTGTTGTTGGTTGATCAAGGGGCTATTTTGGGCTTACTAACCCGCTTCATGAGTAGCAAGAGGGAGCGATGCAGTAAGATTGTGGAGTGGCAACTGACACATACAAAACATATACTTGCAGTGAAGCCGCTCAACAGCTACATCACATTAGTCATCTAACAGCCTCCCATCCTGAGCGACACACAAAAGCAACCACGTCGATAAATCTCTCACCAGCCCTCCAAGACCCCCCCCCCCCCACAGTTCCCCAAGAGCTGGCCCTCAACCATCCAAGACTCCCCCACAGCCCCCCTGAGAAAAAATAAATAAAATAATTCCATTCCCCACCCCCAAGATCCACTCCGATGCACCAACAACCAACTAAATGAGCAAAGGAGAAAAAAGTGAAAGACTAAGGAAAACTGAAAACAACAATGCAAAAAACAAAAGATATCAAGGACAAGAAAAATCATAACAGCAAGGCCAACTGAATATGTTTGAGTGCATGTATGTGTATGTGTACATGTGTACATTTGAATGAGAGTGTCTGTATATTGCATGTGTACAAACACCTGCATGGCATCAGCCTCAAGCAAACCGGCATTGACTGTAACAACACTGCCCCTCAGTGTCATTCAAACTTACTTTTGTTATGTTTTATTTTGACTGATAAAAACTTTTAACCGCCCAGCAACTCCAATCCCACTTGTCTGCAATTCCACATCCCAACCCTCAGTTTCCCTACCCAAATCTAACTGTCTGTAGCTCAGGCCCTGAAGCAAGGATATGAGTATTCTTGGTACCAATTGAAAGGAAACAGGTTGAAATTTGTGGAAATGTGAATGGAATGTAGGAGAATATAACACTATAGATCTGGTAGAAGAAAATACTACCACCATCTTTGAAATGCAAGAGAAAGGTCACAGTTCTAGCCATCACTCTGGTTGTAATTCCGATGGTGTCCACAAGATGGCAGCAGCATATGTGAAAAGTTTCAGATGGATAACTTGAATTATGAGTGAACTACAAGACTTTTAGTGTTAAGTACCCAGGTACATTTGGGCAAATCGTGAAGGAGACATTCGAATTCAGACATTTTTTTATGCAAAAATATTGTCAAATCTGTATACTTGGACTTTGATTTAGCTTTCCAAGTATTAGTAGCCATATTATAAGTTCAACATTTCAAAACAACCAGTTTTCATAACTTCATAACTCTGAATATCCTTGTAATTTTTGTTCAAAATGTTAAGGCATGCTGTCTTACAAAGTTAGTAGCTACATTTTACGACATATACATGTTTTCCGGATACTCCCATAAAGCCCAGCTTTATAGCCAATGGCTATCTAGCTAGCTTTGTTTGAACCTGATTGGTGCTTATTTGACAAAGAAACAGTCATTCAAGTGATGACCGCATGCATCATTGGCGTGCCATGAAGGCGTCACTCTCTGACCAAATATGGTGTCCTATAGGATATACTACACCTATAATGATATAGTGAAGTATTGTTATCTTCTAGTATCTCTGAGGAATACATATGAACGTGATTTGACTCGTTGAAACAACGTTCAGGGTGAGATTTTCACAGATTCCTTTCTTAGCGAATTGAACGAGTGGAATTACAAAATCGATCATGCATGCTATATGAACCTTTTTAGGATATGAAAAATGATTTTATCTAACAAAACAACACTTAATGTTATCTCTGGGACCCTTTGGACGATACATTCTGAAATCTTGCTCTGATTTAAGTACACATTTCACCTTCAGAGGTGAATTTATCAAACCTAAAAACGGTGTAAAAAGTCTTTTGTTGTTAGGAGCTCTCCTCAAACATGGCATTTTTTCCGCAGTAATAGCTACTGTAAATTGGACAGTGCAGTTATGTTAATAAGAATTTAAGCTTTCAGCCGATATAAGACACTTATATGTATCGACATTTGTTGTTTTTCTAAAAATCTTCGATCTTGACATAACACGCTACATGATTTGGAACTGTCCCATTGACAGGACGCCAATCCCTAACCAAAAATAACAAACAAATCAAAATATATGACAGCTTTGCACAATCTTGGCATTCTCTCAACCAGCTTCATGAGGTAGTCACCTGGAACGTTTAAAAGAAGCAAGTCTCCATGTATACTACCGAGGTCACCTGGAATGCATTTCAATTAACAGGTGTGCGTTCTTAAAATACATCTATAGACAGTTAGATGTGGGTATGTCATTTAGGCAAAAATTGAAAAAAAGGGGGATATCCCTGAGAAGTTTTAACCAACAATGCAGTTTAAGCCTTGGATTTCAAATCTTCAAATGTTGTTATTTCATCTGATTTTAATAGCTAGCATTTCGGTGGCCATAAACAAAGAGATATGGTGACAGCGGACACTCTTGTTTAACCTGCTAAGGCTATGCACAATACTGCCCCCTTTGGAGGAATTGCGTGCTCATAGTAAACAGAAAAAAATCTGTCCAAATTTGCTAATATATGCATATAATAATTATTATTGAATAGAAAACACTCTAAAGCTTATAAAACCGTTCGAATTATGTCTCTATGTAATGCAGAACTTACAGGGCAGCCATTCTCCCAAACTCTCTCTCTCATCAGGAAAGTTACCCCAACTTTGACGTCATCGCCCCCACTATTCCCAACCAGCTACGGATCTGGGAACAGTTTCTGTGTGTTCAGCGTGCTGTGTTCTTTTAATGGGGCGTGTAATGGAGAAAATCCCGCGAGCTTTGACCGGTTGGCGGGCAAAATAGTGACGTGTCACTGGAAAATATCTGTGTGTCCTGGTGCAATTGTATACAGCCTATTCTTTTGTTCCATTTTGTTTGAGAAGAGTTGCGTTCATTCAGTCAAATCGCCAATTGTTTTGTACACTTAGAACATCTTAAAGCCTGATTCTGGGCTGGCAGTGTAGCCTAGTGGTTAGAGCAAAAGGTTGCAAGTTCAAATCCCCGAGCTGACAAGGTACAAAATCTGTCGTTCTGCCCCTGAACTGGCAGTTAACCCAATGTTCCTAGGCCGCATTGAAAATAAGAATTTGTTCTTAACTGACTTGCCTAGTAAAATGAAGGTTAAAAAAAAAAATTCTGCACTTAGTTTGACCAGTTTAGTTGACATGTAATTTTGAACTTTTGATGCGCAACTGTTCGTGACCAGAAGTAATTGTAACTTGCAGCATATGCTAATACAAAGACACACGAATTGAAACCAAACAATGTTTTGGGTAAGTATGACTTCTTCCACTACATTCTGATCGAAGACCATCAAAGGTAAGGGAATATTTATGTTGTAATTTTGTGTTTCTGTTGACTCCAACATAGCGGAGGAATATTGCTTATTTCTGAGCGCCGTCTCAGATTAGTGCCTAGTGAACGAATTCTCTAGCGTTAAAAATAAATGTAACACAGTGGTTGCATTAAGAAGCAGTGTATCTTTCTAACTATATGTAGAACATGTATATTTAGTCAAAGTTTATGATGTGTATTGCTGTTATCTGGCGTTATCTGGCGGAGCTATGTATAATTTCTCAGGACATTTTTGTAGCATTTTTTGAACATGGCTCAATGTAAACAGAGATTTATGGATATAAATGGCATATTATTGAAAAAAACATAAACGTACTGTGTAACATGTCCTATTACTGTCATCTGATGAAGATTTTCAAAAGGTTAGTCAATTATTTTTCTTTTAATCCTGCGTTTGTGATTGTGTTTTTTGCTTGACAATATGGCTACATATTGTATGTGTCCTAGTGGTGGTTTGATATACATATGTGCTATGTTTTTGCCGTAAAACATTTTAGAAATCTGACTCACTGGGTAGATGAACAATGTGTTTATCTTTCATTTGAGCTATTGGACTTGTTAATGTGTGGAGATTAAATATTTCTAAGAATATTTTTGCATTCTGTGCGCCATCTTTTGAGTTGAGCTTGGGGGGGGGGTGCCCTTGGGGAACGTGTACCATGATGTCGTTATTAACTCATCTTGACAATTCAAAACTCGCTGAGAAGTAGCAGCGAATTTACTCATTTAAACCTGGTGTTGTTAAAAATTACTTTTACCCATTTTATAAGAGAATTGCCAAATTTGAAAAAATCCAGGCATTTATGTATATAACCCCGTCTTACTTTATCAAAGGCCTTTTCAAAATCTGCTATAAATATCAGGCCTGGCTTCTTGGATGTTTCATGATGTTCTATTATTTCTAGTAGCTGTCGTTTTATCTCCAATGTACCGTCCATGTAAAAAACTTGTCTGATCAGAATGAACAATACCTGGCAAAATATTTTAAATTCTTTGTGCTATGCATTTCGCTAGTATTTTTGCATCACAACATTGAAGTGTAAGAGACCTACAGTTTTTAAGATAGATTGGACTTTATATTTGCCATCTGGGTCTTGTTTTAATAATAGTGAAATCAGACCTAACATACTGTAGCTAGCTAACTGTTACCTAGCTCACTCACTTAGCTGGCTACCTTGAGGGCAGCTCATCTGATACAGTGTTTCTAGCTAGCTACCTATCTTAGCTAGTTAGTCCCTACAATATTAGCTATCCAACAACTTCTGCCTGCCATTGTCTCCCCATGCCATGTTTATCCCCATCATTGCTGGCATGCCACTGGTGATGCTCATAAAATGTCTAACAAGCTCAATTATTAAACGTTCAAGTGTTTTTTTTAACCTAACCATAACCAGTATGGTGTCTGTGTATTTTATTGTGTTTAACTTATGGTCTCTCTATGTTGGTTTGACAGATGAAGACAACTGTGGTTATGCATAGTCTGATCTGAGTGTGCCAATGCCACCAAAGCATAAAGATGCTGATCCTCAATGGGAGGTTACAGCACTGACTGAACACATCTATGTGTCAAGAGAACCAGTCAACATGCCCACCTGCCACAAACAAACCCAATGTGGTGGTGCAGAGCCATTGACCCACACCATCCTGAAGAATAACAATAGCTCAGTGTTGTATACTGGCCTTCTTCTTAGTGTTTTCTTTGACCATGTAGCGTTTCTGCAGAAATTCTACACGGCTAACTTCAAAATGCATATCACTGATCAAATACTGCAGCCTTTCTAAAAGTATGGGTTGCGACCTGTTAATGGTGGGTCGCGACGTGTCAGAGTAAATGTATAATTATTTAATGAATTGATTTGGCCAAGTGCAACTGTGGTCTCTGTTCTGTGCGCTCTCTGCTTAGCAGCGGTCTCTGCTCAGTTTTGCAGCTGCGCGAGGGAGATGCCCTTGTGCTTCGCGGTTTTCCAGATCATTTTCTGGAGTTTTCTTGAAGATCACTCCACGACACACTCGACAGCCAGCGCTGTCGTTCAACAGCAGATAATGCGCTGTAAGCCACTGACTTGTCATTCCCACTCGCCAAATGGACTCATGCTCGCAACAAGTTCTGACTGAGCTCAATCGTCATGAAAAGCCAATACAATATACAATACAATTATTTCACTTGTAATTCACCGTATCACAATTCCAGTGGGTCAGAAGTTTACATACACTAAGTTGACTTTGTCTTTAAACAGCTTGGAAAATTCCAGAAAATTATGTCATGGCTTTAGAAGCTTCTGATAGGCTAATTGACATCATTTGAGTCAAATGAAGGTGTACCTGTGGATGTATTTCAAGGCCTACCTTCAAACTCAGTGCCTCTTTGCTTGACATCATGGGAAAATCTAAAGAAATCAGCCAAGACCCCAGAAAAAAATTGTAGACCACAAGTCTGGTTCATCCTTGGGAGCAATATCCAAATGCCTGAAGTTACCACGTTCATCTGTACAAACTATATTACGCAAGTATGAACACCATGGGACCATGCAGCTGTCATACCGCTCAGGAAGGAGACGCATTCTGTCTCCTAGAGATGAGCGTACTGTGTTGCAAAAAATGCAAATCAATCCCAGAACAACAGCAAAGGACCTTGTGAAGATGCTGGAGGAAACAGGTACAAATGTATCTATATCCACAGTAAAACGAGTCCTATATCGACATAACCTGAAAGGCCGCTCAGCAAGAAAGAAGCCACTGCTCCAAAACTGCCATAAAAAAGCCAGACTACAGTTTGCAACTGCACAAGGGGACAAAGATCGTACTTTTGGGAGAAATGTCCTCTGGTCTGATGAAACAAAAATAGAACTGTTTGGTCATAAAGACCAGTTTTTATTTATTACTTTTATCTAACTAGGCAATTCAGTTGAGAACAAATTCTTGTTTTCAATGATGGCCTTGGAACAGTGTGTTAACTGCCTTGTTCAGGGGCAGAATGACAGATTTGTCCCTTGTCAGCATGGGGATTCAATCTTGCAACCTTTCGGTCACTAGTCCAACGCTCTCACCACTAGGCTACCTGCCGCCCATCATTATGTTCGGATGAAAAAGGGGGAGGCTTGCAAGTTGAAGAACACCATCCCAACCGGGAAGAATGAGGGTGGAAGCATCATGTTGTGGGGGTGCTTTGCTGCAGGAGGTTCTGGTGCACTTCACAAAATAGATGGCATCATGAGGTGGGAAAATTATGTGGATATATTGAAACAACATCTCAAGACATCAGTTAGGAAGTTAAAGCTTGGTAACAAATGGGTCTTCCAAGTGGACAATGACCCAAGCATACTTCCAAAGTATTGGCAAAATGGCGTAAGGACAAATTCAAGGTATTGGAGTGGCCATCACAAAGACCTGACCTCAACCCCATAGAAAATTTGTGGGCAGAACTTTAAAAGCACATGCGAGCAAGGAGGGTTACAAACCTGACTCAGTTACACCAGCTCTGTCAGGAGGAATGTGCCAAAATTCACCAAACTTATTGTGGGAAGCTTGTGGAAGGCTACCCAAAACGTTTGACCCAAGTTAAACAATTTAAAGGCAATGCTACTAAATACTAATTGAGTGTATGTAAACTTCTGGCCCACTGTGAATGTGATCAACAAAATTAAAGCTGAAATAAATCATTCTCTACTATTGTTCTGACATTTCACATTCATAAAGTAAAGTGGTGATCCTAGCTGACCTAAGACAGATAATTTTACTAGGATTAAATGTCAGGAATTGTGAAAACCTGAGTTTAAATGTATTTGGCTAAGGTGTATGTAAACTTCAGACTTAAACTGTATGCAAGTTTCTCTTTCAAACAACCCGCTGGCCTTGTACACAGCTAATAGCTAACGTTAGCCAAAGCAAGTTAGCTTGCTACTGATAGTGCAACCCTAAGTAACAGTACAGATGAAGATGAAAAATTATCAGGCCTACTGTTCACCTTACTGTAGAAGTTCTTGTTGAAAACAAGTCTTGGTTGTTAGACTAACAGACCAAGAGGGAAGACAATTGTTTACGAAGTGCCACGCTGTTTTCTTAATTTGTGCCCTTGAAAACCAAACCCAGAATCTGAAAACACATTTAAAACCCTTAGACATGTCTCCTCATCCTTCATTTAAAAATGTTAAGTATCAAAGAAAATGCCAACAGTTGAATTTCATAGTGTTTTTATTAACACCATAATTTGCCAAGTGCAAGGTGAATTATGGTATGCTTAGATTAGTTCATGAATTACCTACCATATGAAGAGAGCTATATAAGGTACAATAAAAATATTCATAAAATAAATCAGAAGGAGTTATCCATAGGCATTAGATAAACGTGTATGAAGAGAGCTGTACAAGGCAAAATATAAAAAAAAATCACCAAGAATTATGCAAATATAATCAGTAAATGTGCATATGAAGAGAACACCAATCAAGAGTTATGTTTAGATAATAAGATAGAGCTGACAGAGAACATTACAAGGCACAAAATATAGGAACTATTTAAAAACACAGAAGTATTAGGCCCCAAGACACCACAGATTTTTAATTTTTAATTTCACCTTTATTTAACCAGGTAGGCCAGTTGAGAACAAGTTCTCATTTAAAACTGCGACCTGGCCAAGATAAAGCACAGCAGTGCAACAAAATCAAACAACACAGAGTCAAACAGAGTCAATAACACAATAGAAAAAAATGTATGTAGTGTGTGAAAATGTAAAAGAGTAGGGAGGTAAGGCAATAAATAGGCCATATAGACGTAAAATAATTACAATTTAGCATTAATACTGGAGTGATAGATGTGCAGATGATGATGTGCAAGTAGAGATACTGGGGTGCAAAAGAGCAAGAGGGTAGATTAACATATTTGGAGCACAGAGTTAGTCTGCCTGACTGGAACTCATCTACTATCCTTGGAAGCATATCTGTGAAATAGAATGCCTTCGGTTTAGGGATAACATCAGCACAGAACTTTACATGAAAAGGCACATCAATAACAACCTGCTCGGATTGAGCCCAGACAAGCAGTTTGCATCTCTCCAGTCCTGTCTAGAACATCGTCCCCTTCCAAACTCTTCTTAAGTGCGTGTAGGAGTTGGAGGTCGAGATGGAGAAGCGGCTGGCGGTGCTGTCAGAGAACTCGTCACTTGGTTTCTGACGTGTGAAACAGATCTCGCTCAACCTTTTTGGAGCTAAATTCCGTTGCGTCCCCTAGTTCCACTGGGATTTGCTCATCTGTACAGAACACCTCTGTCAACCCTCCATACACAGCATTCTGCACCTTCAACAAAACACTACTGTTAGAATAGTCAATTACAGTACAGAACACCTCTGTCAACCCTCCATACACAGCATTCTGCACCTTCAACAAAACACTACTGTTAGAATAGTCAATTACAGTACAGAACACCTCTGTCAACCCTCCATACACAGCATTCTGCACCTTCAACAAAACACTACTGTTAGAATAGTCAATTACAGTACAGAACACCTCTGTCAACCCTCCATACACAGCATTCTGCACCTTCAACAAAACACTACTGTTAGAATAGTCAATTACAGTACAGAACACCTCTGTCAACCCTCCATACACAGCATTCTGCACCTTCAACAAAACACTACTGTTAGAATAGTCAATTACAGTACAGAACACTAGTTTACATGGTGTTCACAGCTGACTAGTTTACAGTTTCCCTTTAACTAGTAGGTTTAGGTTATGTTGTTCATTTCCTATTTGATTGTAAAACTCACCGTGATTCTGTACCTACGTCATTGCCATTCAAGATTAGACCAGGTTGTCATCCTCAAGACAGAGAATAAACACCCATCCAATTTAGCCCCTGTGGAGGTATTGATATGCCTCTGTGCTTTTGTAGCTCCTCATCTCTGACCCACCCACACCGAGAAGACAAAATAATTGAAGATGTCTTATGTAGCCATTTTTCCATATCGTCCTCCCACTCTTGAATAATAGGTGGATGTGGCATAGACTTGCCATTCGACTTTGAAAGATTTTTCTTGGTATGATCCCATTACATTTTGAGCCAGCGAGCGTTCGCAAAACAGCAAGAACGCCACAAAAGAGCACGTTTCTGACATTGTTTTGTTTCCAGGTTCTTAAATAAGGTGAATATGAGAGAAACCAAAGAAACGATTTAAAACTATTTAAATGTTTGATATTCCTTCTATTTACAAAATGGAAATGAGATTAGGAAAACTTAAAACAACTTCTGCCACAAATAGGACTCCAACTGGCCAATTACAATAAAGGCTATGTTAGTTAGAATTTCAATAGCCCCTTAATATTTCAATAATATTACAATTTTAGACATTTCCTTTTGCATTGTATTTTTAATCCACTCTTTCCCTGTGTGATTTCTAATGGAGGTGACTGAGATAAGCTTATTACCTAATTGGGGCTTGAGGAGAACATTAAATACCATTTAAAAATGGCAGCATCGGTCACTGGAGAGCTTCCAACAGGGAAATTAACTTAACTGGGTCTCTCTCTCTCTCTCTAAAAATGGTGTGAGACTTAATGGGCTCTGAGTCCTGTGTGGCATTAGTGATAGTGTGGCATTAGTGATAAAACTACATTTGAATTAAAACAGGGAACATTTGGGCCAGTTTTACGGTGGTAACGGCCTTCACGATTGATGTGTATGGTAAAATGTTAAGATCCCTGATGGGTATCTTGTGTCTTGCTCCCTGGACCGGAAGATTACTTCTGGAGTTTTCAATGGAAATCTGATAAATGATATTTTCAGAGAAATACTTTCTGGTGCCATTTATTGAGTTAGAATGTGCACATATTAGCTTTATTATATATATTATATAATTCAATCACACCCCTTGGAAAGTACACATAATATATAAATATATACATTTAATGTTCTGTTTCCCTGTTTTATTTTTTGGCCCAAACATAAGCCAAAAACAAAGCACATCCTTAATGAGAACGTGTTCAGACAGAGTCCTTTAGCCTCGACAACACGTCTCTTTGAATAGCATCTGCTTTTGGCAGAGCCTCCCTATAATTGTGATAATAAGAACAGAAACAAGTAGCACTCTGAGCAGGAGTTTGAAATCATATGAAATGAGGGGGTAGATATGGAGACTAATCACAAAGACAAAGTGACAATGAACTGGAGGCGAGAAGGAGATTGTTGCCAAGACAGGGAAACAAATAGCAACACGAGGAGGGCATTCAATCACACCCATTGGAAAGTACACTCACATGGAACCTTAGTTTGTTTATGCCAGACCCCATCCACATTTCCACTCTCAGCCCCGAGTGTCTGCACATTGAGAGATGGTGTTTGTGGTTCAAGATATTGAGCAGCTGTATTGTGTCCTGATACTGAGTGAATGTATTGTATATTGCTGTGCAAAAGGGCTTCAGGCATCACAACAAAACATAGACAAACCTTTCTTTAATATTAACCATCCTGTCGAGAGCAATTACGTTTCTATATTCTGTCTCTATTAGAGCCCTCAAAAGGAAATTATCAACATTACTGTGGGCCCAAAATGTTAGTTCAGAAAACATTTTCTCCACATCCTGGAGCCAGTTTTCTAGTGCTTTCGAGTTTATTTTTTACATTTAAATTGTGGTTTAGGAGGCATTAGCAGCTAACATAAGTAACCCTTGTCCTGATGAAGTATTTCAGTAACTCACTCAGACACTATAATTACAGCTCATCAGCCGATAACAGAGAGGCTCTATCACTCTGTCACTCTATGTGCAAATGGCACCATATTTCCTACATAATGCACTACTTTTGACCAGAGGCCTATGGACCCAAAGTAGTGCACTTCAGAAGGTATTCACACCCAAATACGTTTTCCACATTTAGTTGTGTTATAGCCTGAATTTAAAATAGATTACATTGAGATGTTCTGTCACTGGCCTACACATAATACCCTAAAATATTTGTTCACATTTTTTACATATTAAATTCAAATGAAAACTGAAATGTTTTGAGTCAATAAGTATTCAACCCCATTGTTATGGCAAGCCTAAATAAGTTAAGGAGTAAAACATGTCACATAATAATTTGCATGGACTCAATCTGTGTGCAATAATAGTGTTTCACATGATTTTTGAATGACTACCTCAAATTTGTATCACACATACAATTATCTACACTTTGGTTGGTGTATCAATAGACCCATTCGCTACAAAGATACAGGAGTCCCTCCTAACTCAGTTGCCGAACAGGAAGTAAACAGCTCAGGGATTTCACCATGTGACCAACAGTTACAGATTTGAATGGCTGTGGTAGGGTAAAACATTGTACAACATTGTAGTTACGCCACACTACTAACCTAATTGACAGAGTGAAAAGCCTGTACAGCAGGGCTCTCCAACCCTGTTCCTGGAGCGCTACCCTCCTGTAGGTTTTGGCTCCAATCCAAGTTGTAATTAACTTGATTCATCTTATCAACCAGCTAATTATTAGAATCAGGTGTGCTAGATTAGGGTTGGAGCAAAAACCTACAGGACAGTAGCTTTCCAGAAACAGGGTTGGAGAGCCCTGCTGTACAGAATAAAAATGTGGCAAAGCAAATAACCTTTTGTCCTGGATACAAGGTGTTATGTTTGGGGCAAATCCAATACAACACATTATTGAGTACCACTCTCCATATTTTCAAGCACAGTGGTCGCTGCGTCATGTTCTGGGTATGCTTGTAATCGTTACGGACTGGGGAGTTTTTCAGGATAAAAAGAATCGGAAGGGAGCTAAGTACAGGCAAAATCCTAGAGGAAGACCTGGTTGTCTGCTTTTTACCAGACATTGAGAGATTAATTCATCTTTCAGTAGGACAATAACCTAAAACACAAGGTCAAATCTACACTGGAGTTGCTTACCAAGAAGACAGTGAATGTTCCTGAGTGGCCAAGTTACAGTTTTGACTTAAATCTACTTGAAAATCTATTGCAAGACCTGAAATAAAATGGTTGTCTAGCAATGATAAACAACCAATTCTGCAGAGCTTGAAGAATTTTGAAAATAATAATGTGCAAATATTGCACAATCCAGGAGTGGAAAGCTCTTAGAGATTCACCCAGACATGTGAATGTGAATACTTATGTAAATTCAATATTTCTGTATTACATTTTTGAACATTTGCAACATTTTCAAAAAACATGTTTTCACTTTGTAATTGTGTAGTATTGTGTGTAGATGGGTGAGAAAAAAATATTTAATAATTTTGAATCCAGGCTGTAACACAAGAAAATGTAAAACAAGTCAAAGGGTATGAATACAAATTAAATCTTCGAGTTCCGACAATGCAGTAATATCCAACGAGTAATCTAACCTAACAATTCCACAACTACTACCTTACACAAGTGTAAAGGGATAAAGAATATATACATAAAGATATATGAATGAGTGATGGTACAGAGCAGCATAGGCAAGATGCAGTAGATGGTATAGAGTACAGTATATACAGTGCCTTGCGAAAGTATTCGGCCCCCTTGAACTTTGCGACCTTTTGCCACATTTCAGGCTTCAAACATAAAGATATAAAACTGTATTTTTTGGTGAAGAATCAACAACAAGTGGGACACAATCATGAAGTGGAACGACATTTATTGGATATTTGAAACTTTTTTAACAAATCAAAAACTGAAAAATTGGGTGTGCAAAATTATTCAGCCCCCTTAAGTTAATACTTTGTAGTGCCACCTTTTGCTGCGATTACAGCTGTAAGTCGCTTGGGGTATGTCTCTATCAGTTTTGCACATCGAGAGACTGAATTTTTTTCCCATTCCTCCTTGCAAAACAGCTCGAGCTCAGTGAGGTTGGATGGAGAGCATTTGTGAACAGCAGTTTTCAGTTCTTTCCACAGATTCTCGATTGGATTCAGGTCTGGACTTTGACTTGGCCATTCTAACACCTGGATATGTTTATTTTTGAACCATTCCATTGTAGATTTTGCTTTATGTTTTGGATCATTGTCTTGTTGGAAGACAAATCTCGGTCCCAGTCTCAGGTCTTTTGCAGACTCCATCAGGTTTTCTTCCAGAATGGTCCTGTATTTGGCTCCATCCATCTTCCCATCCATTTTAACCATCTTCCCTGTCCCTGCTGAAGAAAAGCAGGCCCAAACCATGATGCTCTCAACACCATGTTTGACAGTGGGTATGGTGGGTTCAGGGTGATGAGCTGTGTTGTTTTTACGCCAAACATAACATTTTGCATTGTTGCCAAAAATTTCAATTTTGGTTTCATCTGACCAGAGTACCTTCTTCCACATGTTTGGTGTGTCTCCCAGGTGGCTTGTGGCAAACTTTAAACAACACTTTTTATGGATATCTTTAAGAAATGGCTTTCTTCTTGCCACTCTTCCATAAAGGCCAGATTTGTGCAATATACGACTGATTGTTGTCCTATGGAAAGAGTCTCCCACCTCAGCTTTAGATATCTGCAGTTCATCCAGAGTGATCATGGGCCTCTTGGCTGCATCTCTGATCAGTCTTCTCCTTGTATGAGCTGAAAGTTTAGAGGGACGGCCAGGTCTTGGTAGATTTGCAGTGGTCTGATACTCCTTCCATTTCAATATTATCGCTTGCACAGTGCTCCTTGGGATGTTTAAAGCTTGGGAAATCTGTTTGTATCCAAATCCAGCTTTAAACTTCTTCACAACAGTATCTCGGACCTGCCTGGTGTGTTCCTTGTTCTTCATGATGCTCTCTGCGCTTTTAACGGACCTCTGAGACTATCACAGTGCAGGTGCATTTATACGGAGACTTGATTACACACAGGTGGATTGTATTTATCATCATTAGTCATTTAGGTCAACATTGGATCATTCAGAGATCCTCACTGAACTTCTGGAGAGAGTTTGCTGCACTGAAAGTAAAGGGGCTGAATAATTTTGCACTCCCAATTTTTCAGTTTTTGATTTGTTAAAAAAGTTTCAAATATCCAATAAATGTTGTTCCACTTCATGATTGTGTCCCACTTGTTGTTGATTCTTCACAAAAAAATACCGTTTTATATCTTTATGTTTGAAGCCTGAAATGTGGCAAAAGGTCGCAAAGTTCAAGGGGGCCGAATACTTTCGCAAGGCACTGTACATATGAGATGAGTAATGTAGGGTATATAAACATAAACATAAGTCCAGTACCCAGTTGCACAGGGCGAGGTCGAGATCCAGCACTGTATAAGAAATATGGTGTCATTTAGGACACAGTCTCTGTCTCTAGGCAGAAAGAGAGGAGAGCGGATTGGCAGGCGGAACTAAACTCAGACAGGATGGCCATATTGCTGTGGCACAGCTGTGTTAATTGTTTTGCCAACCAGTGTCATCCCTGGCAAATCATATTGAGTCTGGTATCGATAGTGTCTGTGTCCATGTCAGGGTTGGCTGCCCAGCCCACTCAGCCCTTACCATGCATGTACACTGAGTGTGCAAAACATTAGGACATTTTTATAATATTAAGTTGCACCCCCTTTAGTCCTCCGAACAGCCTCAATTTGTCACGGCAGGCACTCCAAACGGTGTCGGAAGCATTCAACAGGGATACTGGCCGATGTTGACTCCAATGCTTCCCACAGTTGTGTCAAGTTGGCTGATAGTGGATCTCTACTCAGAATAGCTTGTTCCATCTCATCCCACAGATGCTCAATTGGATTGAGATCTGGTGACTGGGCAGGCCACTGCAGTAAGCTAAATGTCTGCCATGAAAACAGACCCCACGCCATCACACCACCACCAGCAGCCTGCAATGTTGACTCGCGGAAGGATGGAGGCAGGTACTCATGTGGTTTTCTCCATACCCTAGTCCTCCTATCAGCACGAACCAGGATTCATCAGACCAGGGAATGTTTTTCCAATTCTCCAATATCCAGTGTTTTCATTCCTTAGCCCACTGTAACCAGAGTTTCTTGTTTTTTGCTGAAAGAAGTGGAAATCTGTAAGGTTGTCGGCTGCCATACGCCATTCGTGTCAATATACAACGAATTGTGCATTATTTTATGGGTCTTTGGTCACCAATGTTGTACTGGACTGTCAGTTGACTAACTGTAGCCCATCTGTTGCTCTGCACAATTCGTGTCAGCCTCTTTTGTCCTCTTTCATCAAAGACCTGTTTTCAACCACTGGCCTGCCATTGGCTGGATGTCCTTTGGGTGGTGGACCATTCTTGATAGACACAGGAAACTGTTGAGTGTGGAAAATACAGTGGCATTGCACTTTCAGGTGCGCCTGGCACCTACTACCATACCCAATTCAAAGGTACTTAAATATGTTGTCTTGCCCATTCACGCTCTGAATAGTACACATACACAATTGTCTCAATTGTTTCAAAGCTTAAAATTCACTATTTAACCTGTCTCTTCCCCTTCATCTACACGGATTTGAGGTGTATTTAACAAGTGACATCAGTACGGGATCATAGCTTTCACCTGGATTCACCTGGTTGGTCTATGTCATGGGAAAGAGCAGGTGTTCTTAAAGTTTTGTACACTCAGTGTATACCTCACATGATTCATTACCCACACTGGTGACCAATCGATCTTCTGAACTGTGAGGTATACAGTTCATTCTTTTGTTTACAGAGTATAATTCAAATAACTTTCAAATCACAGTGACCAGTAAGGCATTCGAATGGCCTTACGTTATGCACAGTCCAAGCTACAAGTGTTGTTCCAATTTTTATACGAGTACACTTCATATACAGTGTCATTTTATGTAGTTGGAACAGTTTTCAAAAAACACAATTACTGGCAAAAACACCCTACCAGGAACACTAATGTAAGTGAGAGGAGACGGAGCCATATTTGCTGGTTTATCTCCTCAGTAAATCTATTAGTCTGGCACCTCAGACCTAGCTCTCTATTTACTGCCTTATCTAAACACAAGTGCCAGTAACTAGGTGCCATAAATTAGTGGAGACTTATACAGGATTTGATTCCCTCTCTATCCCTTTTCTCCACACCATGTGTATGTCTATGGAGGCTCCTTAGTGAGACGTTACACAGACTGATTAATAAACACTACCACATAGACGGCAAGTCATAGCTATGACTAGTCTACTATGGAACTGTTTTGCAAAACATCTGTGTTTTCCAGAAGTTAAATTGTACATTGAGTCCTGGCTCAGCCTCATGCCCCCCTCCCAACTGAAGGCCTAGGGCCAACGGTGATATGCTACTTTGTATAAAGCTGTACCCAAGCCCTGTCATCTGTTACCAACCTCTATGTCCCCTAACCTTCACCTTCTCTAAGCCAATATACCCCATGCTTGATAGGCCTCTTAACTATTCAGCCAGACAATAGGGACACAATGCCAGCCCAGTTCTACTGTGAGCTGAACTCAAACAATGCAAAGCAACACCGACAAATAGGGGTTACGTTGAGGTCTCTCAAGCTGTGGGATACAGGGTTTTACAGGCGAGAGAAGCATGGAAGAATAAGCATGAGCTTAGATATTTCATAATGTATTTATTACCTCCAACGTCTAGAACTAGTTTAGGTGTCAACAGATCCTGGGTGAATATAAAATTCTAATGCAAAGCCAGAGATTGCTAAATATACTGAACAAAAATATGAACGCAACATGTAATGTGTTGGTCCTATGTTTCATGAGCTGAAATAAAAGATCCCAGAAATGTCTCTCAAATTTTGTACACAAATGTGTTTATATCCCTGTTAGTGAGCATTTCTCCTTTGCCAAGATAATCCATCCACCTGACAGGTGTGGTATATCAAGAAGCTGATTTAACAGCATGATAATTACACAGGTGCAACTTGTGTTGGGCACAATAAAAGTCCACTCTAAAATGTACAGTTTTGTCACACAGCACAATGTCACACAACACAGCATGCGGACTGCAGGAATGTCCACCAGAGCTGTTGTCCAGAGAATTGTATGTTAATTCCTCTACCATAAGCCGCCTCCAACGTCTTTCCAACCTGCTTCACAACCGCAGACCAAGTGTAACCATGCCAGCCCAGGACCTCTACATCCGGCTTCTTCACCTGCAGGATTGCCTGAGACCAGCCAACAGGATAGCTGGTGAAACTGAGGAGTATTTATGTCTGTAATAAAGCCCTTTTGTGGGGGGAAACTAATTCTGATTGGCTGGAACTGGCTCCCCAGAGGGTGGGCCTGGATCCCTACAGGCCAACCCATGGCTGGATTAGATTAGGGCCTAATGAATTTATTTCAATTGACTGATTTCCTTACAATATATGAACTGTAACTCAGTAAAATTGTTGCGTTTATATTTTTGTTCAGTAGTTAGTTTGTCCGGGTAGCTGTTGGCTAACTATTTCAGTCTCTGCATTGACCCTTTTTACACTCATCACATTTTGACTCATCACATACGCTACTGCTACTGTTTATTATCTGTCCTGCTGCTTAGTCACTTTATAACAACTCATATGTGCATATCTATCTCAATTACATTGTACGCCTGCACATTGACTGGGTACTCGTACCCCGTGTATATAGACAAATTAACGTTACTCATTGTGTATTTATTCTTCTTGTTATTATTTTTTCTATTATTTATTCATTTATTTCCCCTCTGCATTGTTGGGAAGGGCCCGGCCCATAAGTAAGCACCTCACTGTTCATCTACACCTGTTGTTTACGAAGCATGTGACAATTACAATGTAAATTGACTGGATTTTTGAATCGGCTATGCATCAAAACTCTTGAGGTTTCCATACACTGTCGGTTTACATAAATTGAAAGCAGTATGATGTATATAAAGTGACCATTACTGTCGATTGCATAATGGGGTTCTATCTTATCTATCAATCGTGATATTCAGTGTAATTTTCCCTTATTCTCCCTCTTTTCAACGCATCAGGCAGACCTCACCAGACCCTGCTACTCTCTCTAAGCCCGACTCATGATTCCCCTTCTGGAATAAATGCCCAGTGTGTGTGGGTTGACCTTCGAGTCGCTGAAATCATTTACAGCCATTTACTTTTTAACAGAGACAGACAGAGATGTAGACAGAAAGGCTTTCTGAGCACTTGACATCTGATTCATAAAGTTCATACTTATATTAAAGATGTTCTTAAACGCAACCATTCTACAGCAGTTTTCAATCAGGTTGATGGGAATACAGTGCAGTATAATGCAGTAACTCAAAGGAACAAGGATAGTGAATAGATGTGACAGAATAGCTCATCTCTGTTTTATTAATTAACCCAGAAGTTAAAGAAAAACGTCATTTGGTCAACTGCATGATTAACTTCTGTGTTCATGAGTTCCGTCAAAAACTAATTCTCCACGCTCTTAAAAGGAAACTCTCAGTCAAAGTAACCCCCCCTTCTGATCTGTGTGGGCACAGAGGCGAATCAGTTTAAGCACTGCCTTCGCCCAATCCTGATACCTTCAAATAACCAGTGACGAAACCAGAACTAATGCTGCTTGGAGTCACGCATCCCATTCAGTCCTGGCATATTCTCTCGGTCTACATGCAGAATCTGCCCACGGGAGATTACAGAATGGTGCACAGGCTAGGGTAATTACTACACCAAACTCAATTGAAATAACTTCAGTCAACTTAACTTCGTCTGTTCTTCATTCACATGAGTCATTTCCCACCTCTGTAAATCATTACTTTGGCAATGGCAACCGTTGCTGAGACATTTCACATTTTCAAGTCTACCAACAGCTTTTTTCCACAAAAACTGGTGGGTTTAAATAGCAAGTGCCCACTCTGTTCTTGGCACATGCTCTCTAGCCAACAGCTGGCAGATACAGTGCGGGTAGGCTAGTCTACATGATGAGATTATTATGGATAAGAGATAATGTTTATTGTTTATTGTTTAAATGACAATCATGTCACCAGAATCAGACCCTCGATATTTATTAGAAAGGAGCATCAAGATCACTGTGCACTTTTACCAACCTGTGATGTTCATCATAACTTATTTCATCTGCAGCCAAAAAAACGGCATGGTTTCCCTGAGTTGTAGTGGAAGGACGACACACCATATCATCACGCGACTCCAAGTTTGTATTAGATATGACGGTTATTGCAGTATACCAATATCTGCGCATAACGGCGTTTCCACTGCCATTTCTCACATAATCAATTTTACCGACACAAAAAGATCCCACCGTGTTGAACAGACAAATTATTATAAAATTGTACTGAAACTTCCTGTTGCTGTCCCAGCTGTTGTGATTTCTATTTTATTTGGTATGACTTTACTTGCATAAAAACTGTGGATGGAAATATGGTTACAGTGAAGGATCTGAGTGGCCAGTCACCGAGACTGCAATGTGTTATTTATAGAGTTATGAAACAGGAAATGGGCAGTTCCATTTATCCAGCGAAGTAAGTAAGAGTGAGAAGGGAGGAACCTGTGTATTTCCCGCCTTCGAGCACCGCTCTGTGCTCTGTGGAACTGTGTTATTATCTCTATTTGTGTGTGCGTGTTTGATTTGAGAAATGTATCTTTGGAGACTTGTGTTCAAGCATTGCACCCTTCACCTGTTTGCCAGCTCTTGTATGCAGCATTTGCACATTCATCATTTTCAGATTCCTCTTCCTTCCCTTTCCCCAGACAGACACACTCCAGGTGATGGTGATGGCCCGCCTACCCAGCAGGAGGGACAGGAAGTCTCCCTGGGATAACTAAGCTCCTTGAACATGAAAACATGCTCCGTGACATGAGTCAGCTCACGTTTTTTTGTTTGATTTTAAATGTAGGATTATATTCTAATGTCTAACATATGGGCGCACACAGCTTGGGCCAAGGAGCAGCTGTGTGTCCAAAGACAACACGCAAATGGCATCCTATTACTATGTACAGGGGCATGGAAATAAAAAGCTTGCCATTAGAGGTGTATCAGGCACTGTCCTGACCCTAAGTGCAATTGGAATTATACAAATGTTCTCAAATAGTTTAACCCTTATTCTGATGACGGGCTGCTCCAGAAGGTCAGGTCAAGTCATTCCATTATTTAATCACCTGGGGAGAATTAACAAAGAGGTATTAACATATTAACAATGTGCTGTCTTCCATATAAATAGGATCGGTGTATGATTCAATTCTCTCGCCAGCGAGGGATGGCTACGAATTGACTACGATTTTTGTGAATTAACATTTCTTATGCTTATCACGCCACCAGTGTCTGTGTACCACTCCAACCGTCTCTGAAGCATGGCTATCTTACACATTCGCTGTCTGAGTGCTTCTTCATGTCTGCTTATATGAAAGCTGAAGCATGAAATACATTTTACATGAGCTGAAGCGTTGAAGCTGATCCGCGGCGGGCTGATTATGAGCTAAAAAAAGGACTAATTCACCAGATAATGAATACAGCTCTAAAAATGTTCTGCCAATGTCAATGATGGCGCATAATCCCTCAATAACTGTCACATTTCTCTCGCCTCCCTCTCCCCTCTTCATTTGAAGTTAATATGTTCTCTTCATAAGTCAGGCAAATTAGCTATGGTGCATGATGACAGATATGGAGTACACTTATGTATGGAGAATTCACTTTACAGTGTCAACTGTATGCCAGAAAACTTCCGATCTTGGCATTTTTAAGGGGATCTGAATTATAGATAAACTATGGTATGTTACGTAACAACTCAACCCTCTCACCATATGTTCCTGTTTACATTCCCTAACACATTGATGTGGTTGACTAAAGAGACTGGTGTTGTGTCCCAAATGGCACCCTATTCTCTACATAGTGAACTACTTTTGAAGTAGTGCCGTTTAGGACACTCCCACGATTCCACAGAGCCACAGTAACACACTGCCTCTTTACAAGGTGAGAGAACAGAGACAGAGGCCATATTGAATGGATGATACCAGCTGAACAAAATAGGGGATATTTCTATTTGTGTGTGAGATGACTGGGAGGGGGAGGGAAGCCCAGTGGGGCGTGGAGAGATGGAGCCTAGCCTAGCCACTGGCTGAGAGAGTGTCCAGTTGAGATACAATGCTCTGTTATCTCCTCACGCACGCGCACACACATAGCGCTGATGTGTTCATTCTTTGTGGCGAGTCGCTGCACTACTGGATTGACAACGGGTATTGTGTGACCTCATTGAGATGTGACTATAGAGGGGGACTTTATCATGGTGTGGCTAAATAGAGCCATGTCAATGCCATTATGGCACTGTCACTGTGCGCTGTCGGCAAGCTTTGGCATTGGCAGATGTGGCATTTAGACTGGCCGATGCCCTGCTGCTGCGCCTTTCATCTGAAAGGAGAGAATAGCACAACTGACTCCTCCAGTTATAGACAAACACACAATGTCCTACACATCACAAGAGAGACACTGTGGTGGTGGTCGTATACTATAGAATACTATACTAAACACTAGTAGCCCTCGATCATTTGTAGTACTTTCTATAGAACATTTATAATTACAGTTTAGTCATTTAGCAGACGTTCTTTTCCAGAGCGACTTACAGTAGTGGGTGAATACATTTTAATACTTTCTCTGGGATGGATAAGTGGGCAACTGGCGACCCCTTTTGTGGGCCCCCAGATCAACCCCCCCCACCACCATCAAAACACTGCTACAAATGCCGAACAGTTCAACCACATATCCACTGTGCAGAAAACCACCACCACAAAGAGTGCCCCAACGACAACGACAAGAAAGATGCAAAATGTGCCAACTCCTCAGTCTCCAAACACTGTCCCACCTACAGTATATAGCCCTCTCCACCACTACCGCAACCACCACCAACCTCACCTTCAACACACCCACCACTACCAGCCCCTGTGAAAACACCTCCAAGAACACACCTCACTTAAAGGAGGACCTGAAACAGATCTGGAAGATGAGGAGATGCTTAAAGGTTCACTATGCTTAAATCGAACTGCCAAATCTTGGTTGCTAAAACCTGAATACTTCAAATCAAATTATATTGGTCCCAAACACATATTTAGCAGTTGTTATGTGTGTTTATATTTAAGCAATAAGGCCTGAGGGTATATTGCCAATTCACCACGGCAAAGGGCTGTTCTTATGTACGATGCAACACAGAGTACCTTTACTGGTTAGGATTGTAATTAGAGCAGTGAAAATAAATGTTTGTCATACCCATGGTGTACGGTCTGATATACCACGGTTGTCAGTCAATCAGCATTCAGGGCTCGAACCACCCAGTTTATAAATATATACACTACCGTTCAAAAGTTTGGGGTCACTTAGAAATGTCCTTGTTTTTGAAAGAAAATAATTTTTTTGTCCATTATAATAACATCAAACTGATCAAAAATATAGTGTAGACATTGTTAATATTGTAAATGACTATTGTCGCTGAAAACGGCAGATTTGTTATGGAATATTTACATAGGCGAACAGAGGACCATTTTCAGCAACCGTCACTCCTGTGTTCCAATGGCACGTTGTGTTAGCTAAACATTTTAAAAGGCTAATTGATCATTAGAAAACCCTCTTGCAATTATGTGGGGTGGCAGGGTAGCCTAGTGGTTAGAGCGTTGGACTAGTAACCGGAAGGTTGCGAGTTCAAACCCCCGAGCTGACAAGGTACAAATCTGTCGTTCTGCCCCTGAACAGGCAGTTAACCCACTGTTCCCAGGCCATCATTGAAAATAAGAATTTGTTCTTAACTGACTTGCCTGGTTAAATAAAGGTAAAAAAATAAAAAATGTTGGCACAGCTGAAAACTGTTGTAATGATTAAAGAAGCAATAAAAATGCCCTTCTTTGGACTAGTTGAGTATCTGGAGCATCAGCATTTGTGGGTTCGATTACAGGCTCAAAATGGTCTGAAACAAAGACCTTTCTTCTGAAACTCTTCAGTCTATTCTTGTTCTGAGAAATGAAGGCTATTCCATGTGAGAAATTGCCAAGAAACTGAAGATCTCGTACAATGCTGTGTACTACTCCCTTCACAGAACAGCACAAACTGGCACTAACCAGAATAGAAACAGGAGTGGGAGGCTCCGGTGCAAGTTGAATAGGATTGCATTGACTAGAATACAGTATATATAGTTGAAGTCGGAAGTTTACCTACACCTTAGTCAAATACATTTAAACTCATTTTTCACAATTCCTGACATTAAATCCTTGTAAAAATTCCCTGTTAGGATCACCAGTTTATTTTAAGAATGTGAAACGTCAGAATAATAGTAAAGAGAATGATTTCTTTCTTTCTTCACATTCCCAGTGAGTCAGAGTTTATATACACTCAATTAGTATTTGGTAGCATTGCCTTTAAATTGTTTAACTTGGATCAAACGTTTTGGGTAGCCTTCCACAAGCTTCCCACAATAAGTGAGTAAGTGAATTTTGGCCCATTCCTCCTGACAGAGCTGGTGTAACTAAGTCAGCTTTGTAGGCCTCCTTGCTCGCACACGCTTTTTCAGTTCTGCCCAATACTTTCAGTTCTTGAAAATACTTTGGAAGTATGCTTGGGGTCATTGTCCATTTGGAAGACCCATTTGCGACCAAGCTTTAACTTCCTGACTGATGTCTTGAGATGTTGTTTCAATATATCCACATTTTCCTACCTCATGATGCCATCTATTTGGTGAAGTGCACCAGAACCTCCTGCAGCAAAGAAACCCCACAACATGATGCTGCCACCCCCTTGCTTCACGTTTGGGATGGTGTTCTTCGGCTTGCAAGCATCCCCCTTTTTTCTCCAAACATAACAATGGTAATTATGGCCAAACAGTTATATTTTTGTTTCATCAGACCGGAGGACATTTCTCCGAAAAGTACGATCTATGTCCCCATGTGCAGTTGCAAACCGTAGTCTGGCTTTTTTATGGCGGTTTTGTAGCAGTGGCTTTTTCCTTGCTCAGCGGCCTTTCAGGTTATGTTGATATAGGACTTGTTTTACTGGGGGTATAGAGACTTTTGTACCCGTTTCCTCCAGCATCTTCACAAGGTCCTTTGCTGTTGTTCTGGGATTGATTTGCTTCTACTGTACATATGACATGAGTAAAATAGTATATAAACATTATTAGTGACCAGTGTTCCATTATTAAAGTGACCAATGATTCCATGTCTATGTACATAGGGCAGCAATCTCTATGGTCCAGGGTCGAGTAATTGGGCGGTAGCCGGCTAGTGATGATGACTAAGCCAGCTAGTGATGGCTATTTGACAGTCTGATGGCCTTGAGATAGACTGAAAAACAAATTCTCTGTCTCAGCTTTGATGCACCTTTACTGACCTCGCCTTCCGGATCATAGTGGGGTGAACAGGCCCTGGCTTGGGTGGTTGTTGTCACTGATGATGTTTTGGCCTTTTGTGACATCAGGTGCTGTAGGTGTCCTGGAGGGCAGGCAGTGTGCCCCTGGTAATGCATTGGGCAGACCTCACCACCCTCTGGAGAGCCCTGTGGTTGCTGGCGGTGCAGTTGCCTTACCAGGCAGTGATACAGCATTACAAGATGCTCTCAATGGTTTATCTGTATAAGTTTGTGAGGGTCTTAGGGACTAAGCCAAATTCCTTCAGCCTCCTGAGGCACTGTTGCAACTTCTACACCACACTGTCATTGTGGGTGGACCATTTCAGATTGACAATGATGTGTCCCGAGAAGCTTTTTACCTTCACCATTGCGGTCCAGTCAATGTTCATGGGGGCATGCCGCTTTGCTGTTAACTGAAGTCCACGATCAGTTCCTTTGTTTTTTTTTGACATTGAGGGAGAGGTTATTTTCCTGTCACCACTCCGCCCGAGCCCTCACCTCCTCCTTGTAGGATGTCTCATCATTGTTGGTAATCAGGCCTACTACCGTGTCTCTTCTGCAAACTTGATGATTGAGTTAGAGGCGTGCGTGGCCACACAGTCATGGGTGAACGGGGAGTATGGGAGGGGGCTGAGCACGCACCCTTGTGGGGCCCCTGTGTTGATGATCAGGGGAGTGGAGGTGAGGTTTCCTACCTTCACCACCTGGGGGAGGCCCGTCAGAAATTCCAGGACCCAGTTGCACAGGGCGAGGTTCAGACCTAGGGCACCCAAGCTTAATGATGAGCTTGGAGGGTACTATGGTGTTGAAGGCTGAGCTCTAACCAATGAACAGCATTCTTACATAGGTTTTCCTCTTGTCCAGATTGGACAGGGATGTGTCCAACGCGATGGTGATTGCGTCGTCTGTGGATCTATTGGGACGGAATGCAAATTGAGGTGGGTCTAAGTTGTCAAGTAAGGTGGAGGTGATGTAATCCTTAACTAGCCTCTCAAAGCACTTCATGAAGTGAGTGCTACAGGGCGATAGTCATTTCAGTTACCTTTGCTTTTTTGGGTACAGGAACAATGGTGGACATCTTGAAGCAAGTGGGGACAGCAGACTGGGATAGGGAGAGATTCAATATGTCCGTAGTCACTCCTTCCAGCTCTTCAGCACATGCTCTGAGGACGCGGTTAGGGATGCCGTCTGGGCCGGCAGCCTTGCGAGGGTTAACACGCTTAAATGTTTTACTCACGTCGGTCACGGAGAACAAGAGTATACAGTCCTCGGAAGCTGCCCACGTCGACTAATTTCAGTTTATGTGAGAAAATAAGTTATTATCGTGTAAAGAATCATCGTACCATCTAAACCGCTGTGAAATATATTTTCATTGCCATTTTTTTTACCTCTTTTGAAGCTGGTGTACAAAACCGACAGTAAAAGACACTAAAAACAAATCTTAAGAGTGGGAGGATAGAAATAGCACACATAGAACAGATTTACCACTTCTTAAACTTGCGTTCAATGAGAAGGACAGATCTATCTATTGGGTCGCCCAAAATGTAACATATTGCAGCTTTAAGAGTGTCCTACACAGCATCATGAGGTACTCAGACTTAAGATTACATATTGTTTTGGGGGTCTTAAAGAGACTCACTACTTTTTAACCTCTTAACCAGTCTCACCACATTATACTCACCTTTCAAAGTTTTATTGCCTTTTAATAACTAGATGGCTACCCCAACCATCTTTTTACATAAGAACATCAGAGGTATAAGAAGCAATCAAGAAGAACTGATCCAATTACTCCAAGAAAACAATGTGATGATCGCTTCCATAAATGAAACTTTGTTAAGCACAACCACATGTTTTTGGATCCCTGGAGGGGGTTGTGGCACAGCTTTTAAAAGGAAGGCGTTGAATACTCTGAAGCTGTTTTAGATTTCACTAAAGAAAATTAACAATAACGAGTGCATAGCTGCAAGTCATTTTAAATGCACACACCACATCACTGTCCACTCACAACAACACCCTCAGAAAAACGAATCCCTGCTCTCTCAGAAAACAACGACGACACCATCAGCATCAGAGATTTTAATGACAAAAACAGACTTCAACTGTAACACCACAAGCCAGTCTGGGAAAGAAAATCTTCAAGGATACAAACCTCACCATCATCAATAACGACTAGCCCACCCACATCCACTCCTCCACTTCCACTGCAGATATCCTTGACCTAGTCCTCTGCTCCCCGGACCTGGCTGCCAAACTCCTTCACTTTTCCGTCAGCCATGAAGTCGGAAGTGACCACCTTCCCATCCTCTCCTCCTTTTCCCGCCAACTTCAACAAGCATCTGCAAAACAATGATACAACTATAAGAAATCCACCTGGGAGAACTACAGACAGTGTGTCGCATGTAACATAACAAACATTACAGTCACAGAGAAACCTCAGATGCTGGATCAGCTAGCGGAGAGGCTGGGGAATGTCCTCATCCAGGCCCGAGAGGAGACTATCCTTCTAACCACAACAACAACTCCAACTCACCTCCACCTTATCAAATACAAAAGAAAATGAAGGAGAGGATCCATCAAGTCCAGATACCCCCCCACACCAAAACATAAATAAACCAGCTCCAGAACCACATCAAACATACCCTGCATTACCAGATGGAATGGAATGCATTCTACAAACAGCTTGACAAAGATTCGAACTCACACAGCTGGCAGAAAATAAATACTATTAATGGAAACACAAGTAACAACTCAATATCGTAACAACTCAATAACGGCCCAGGGTCAACCCATAGAGAATAACGAAGAAAATAACATTTACAAAATGTGCACTCCTGCCCCAACATCCCCCCCCAAAATTAAACGGAGAAATACAAAAAGCAACACCACTCACCTGCCATCCGACACTTACTGTACCTCCCTCCTGATTCCAGCAGACCACCAACTCATACATGCTGTAACAATCACAAAAACACCACTTTCCTCTCAAATGACACGTACCTCTTCCCTGGCACCAGCAGACCAGTCACTCAGAGTTGTGACTCTCACAGAAATCAGGACACACTTAAAGAAAATGAAAAGCACCTGGGAAAGACAACATTGACACCATACTACTAAAACAAGCACCTGAAGAATTCCTGGACCTGCTCTCCAACCTGTTCACCTCATGTCTCGGCCGCTTCACACAATCCTGGAAAACAGCAGTTGTCACCATGATCCACAAACCTGGCAAAGACTGACAAAATGTTTCAAGCTATCGCCGAATCCGCTTCCTCAGCCATGTGGGGAAACTATTTGAAAGGGTACTCACCTCCAGAATTAGCTGCCATGTAGAAGACAGGGTCCTTCTTGGACGACACCAGGCAGGCTTCTGAAGAAACAGATCAACAACATAAAATGTATTCCAATGGTCTTAAAACCTCTTAGAGATCGGGCTACTTTTTTCAACATTCTGTTAAAAATCGCGCAACATTTCAACGTCCTGCTACTCATGCCAGGAATATAGTATATGCATATGATTAGTATGTGTGCATAGAAAACACTCTGAAGTTTCTAGAACTGGTTCAATGTTGTCTGTGACTATAACAGAACGAGTTCCGTGGTCAAAATCGCCAGAAAACCTGGTCACCAAATCGACAAAGAAAAAATCAATCCGCCAGCCCATGTATTGTCTATTGGAAGGAAAAAATAATTAAGAGTGAGATTACAGTTCCTACAGCTTCCACACGATGTCGCCAGTGTTGTGATTTCGATTCAACTAAATCGTTGGTCATCTGAGTAATAGCCACATCCGGTTTGTCAAGTCCACATCTGTAAACAATGGAACCGGAAAAGTTGGTTACGTTACCCAAACTCGTGCTTATTGAATACAGATCGCTCCGTGATCAATTTGATCGTTTATTAACGTTTAGTAATACCTAAAGTTGGATTACAGAAGTAGTTTGAAGTGTTTTGTCAAAGTTTATAGGCAACTTTTTTAATTTAAAAAAATAACGTCGCGTTTAAAAAATGTGTTTTTACTGGACCTGACGGTGTTCATAAATTGACATTTTGGGTACACAAGGACCGATTTAATAAAAAAAAAGACCCAATTGTGATGTTTATGGGACATATAGGAGTGCCAACAAAGAATCTCGTCAAAGGTAATGAATGTTTTATATTTTATTTCTGTGTTTTGTGTAGCGCCGGCTACGCTAATTCCTTTGTTTACGTCCCTTCTGGTATTTCGGTGTGTTGCCTGCTATCAGATAATAGCTACTCATGCTTTTGCCGAAAAGCATTTTACAAATCTGACACGTTGGCTTGATTCACAACGAGTGTAGCTTCAATTGACTACCCTGCATGTAAATTTTAATGAACGTTTGAGTTTTAACGAGTGCTATTAGCATTTGGCGTAGCGCATTTGCATTTATTGTTGGCAGGGGGTGCGGTTGCGTCCCGGGTGGGCCAGAGAGGTTAAAATGTTGTAAGACATTTTTCAACTGTTTACTTTGGTAGAAAAGGCATTTGATAAAAAAGTGGCACAATGGACTGGGTCATAGACTAACAGACACCAATCTCCAACTCCCGCACTCAAATCAGAAACATAAATCTCAAGCTTCCTCCATAAGCGCCAAACCCTTTTAAAAAAACCACATTGCATCCTATTCACCAGAAATGCAAACCTCAAATCAAAGAAACCCATAATCCTCAAATAGTACGTACGAAACAAAAATCTAAAATACGTTCCTGAGGGTTACGTTTGAAAGCAACATATTGTGGATGATCCACATTGGGAACACAGAGAGAAGGACGGAAGAGGATCAATCACTTAAAAGCACTTTGTGGAAGGAAACATGGTGCAGCACCTGAAACCATTTTAACCTCTTGCGACGAGCAATCCCGGATCCGGGATCGTAATCATAGCCTCAAATGCATTAGCATAACGCAGCAGACATAAATACCCCTGGAAACTTTTCCTATTCATGAAATTGCAAATGAAATGAAATAAATATATGCAAACACAAGCTTAGCCTTTTGTTAACACTGTCATCTCATATATTTTAGCTAAATCAGATCCCTCTTCGAATACGCACAACTCTTCTGGATCACAGCCTTCACACCACAAATGAACCGACTGCAAAGAATCCATAACCGAGAAATAAACCTGGCCTTCAAAATACCCATATACATCAACAACAAATACATCCATCATATATCCAGAATCAAGGCCATCAATGATGGACAAGCAATAAAGGACAGAGATACCTGAACAGAGCGATCCATAACCCATTCCTCAAGAAACCATACAAGAAGCACAATGGGCCACAGAAACACCCCTGTTAATCATGTTCCAGAAGTCAAAGCCAGATACAAACACATCCTCACATCCCACACAACATCATCATACCTCACTTATTAACATAAACCCAATTAAAACTTCTTGATGCACCGATCCCGTTAGCGGGATCATTGTCGTCATCCACCGCTAAAATTGCAGAGCGCCAAATTCAAATTAAATTACGAAAAAATATTTAATTCTCGTGAAATCACAAGTGCAATATAGCAAACGCACAGCTTAGCTTGTTAATCTTGATACTCCCCATCCCGGATCCGGGATCGTGAATAAAGCCTCAGGCTCATTAGCATAACGCAACGTTAACGATTTCTGAAAATCGCAAATAAAATGAAAATAATGCACCTGCTCTCAAGCTTAGCCTTTTCTTAACAACACTGTCATCTCAGATTTTCAAAATATGCTTTTGAACCATAGCAATTCACTAATTTGTGTAAGAGTATGCTAAGCTAGCTTAGCATTTTGAGTAGCATTTAGCACTCAACATTTTCACAAAACCAGATAACCAAATAAATAAAATCATTTACCTTTGAAGAGCTTCGGATGTTTTCAATGAGGAGACTCTCAGTTACATAGCAAATGTTTAGTTTTTCCTGAAAGAATCTTTGTGTAGGAGAAATTGCTCCGTTTTGTACATCACATTTGGCTACCGAAACGAACCGAAAACTCAGTCTCCAAAACGTCATACTTTTTCCGAATTAACTCCATAATATCGACCGAAACATGACACACGTTGTTTAGAATCAATCCTCAAGGTGTTTTTTCACATATCTCTTCATTGATATGCAGTTCGTGGAAGCCTGCTTTCCCCTCAGAATCGCATGGAAAAATACCAGCAGCTGAAAAAGACGCACCAATTTCGACGGAGGACACCGGGCGGACACCTGGAAAATGTAGTCTCTTATGGTCAATCTTCCAATGATATGCCTACAAATACGTCACAATGCTGCAGACACCTTGGGGAAACGACAGAAAGGGCAGGCTCATTCCTCTCACATTCACAGCCATATAAGGAGACAATGGAAAACGGAGCCTCAAAAATCCTGCTGGTTTCCTGGATGCCGTTTCATCTTGGTTTTGCCTGTAGCTCCTGTTCTAGGGCACTCACAGAGAATATCTTTGCAGTTCTGGAAACGTCAGAGTGTTTTCTTCCCAAAGCTATCAATTATATGCATAGTCGAGTATCTTTTTGTGACAAAATATTGCGCTTAAAACGGGCAGGTCTTTTTATCCAAAAATGAAATAGCGCCCCCATAGCATCAAGAGGTTAATCCCCTGTTGTGTCATATTTCAATAAAGCTTTTCGGCGAAAGCATACCAAGCGTTTATGTAAGCACATCTCTCTCAGTAGACAAAATATTACAAACAGCTAGCAGCCAAGTAGATTGGTCACGAAAGTCAGAAAAGCAATAAATTAAATCGCTTACCTTTGATGATCTTCGGATATTTGAACTCACGAGACTTAACAGTAAACATTACACATACAGAAGTTTCAAAACAATAAAGACATTACAAATGTCATATTATATATATATATATATATATATATATATATATATATATATATATATATATATATAGTGTTTTAACAATGTACAAATGGTTAAAGGACACAAGATAAAATAAATATGGGTTGTATTTACAATGGTGTTCGATCTTCACTGGTTGCCCTTTTCTTGTGGCAACAGGTCACAAATCTTGCTGCTGTGATGGCACACTGTGGAATTTCCCCCAGTAGATATGGGAGTTTATCAAAATTGGATTTGTTTTCGAATTCTTCGTGGATCTGTGTAATCTGAGGGAAATATGTCTCTCTAATATGGTCATACATTGGGCAGGAAGTTAGGAAGTGCAGCTCAGTTTCCACCTCATTTTGTGGGCAGTGAGCACATAGCCTGTCTTCTTTTGAGAGCCATGTCTGCCTATGGCGGCCTTTCTCAATAGCAAGGCTATGCTCACTGAGTCTGTACATAGCTTTCCTTAATTTTGGGTCAGTCACAGTGGTCAGGTATTCTGCCGCTGTGTACTCTTTGTGTAGGGCCAGATAGCATTCTAGTTTGCTCTGTTTTTTGTTTGTTAATTCTTTCCAATGTGTCAAGTAATTATCTTTTTGTTTTCTCATGATTTGGTTGGGTCGAATTGTGCTGCTGTCCTGGGGCGCTGTAGGGTGTGTTTGTACTCTCCCACTAATTTATCTTGTTGGCAATTCTTTCCTTTATAAAATAAAAAAATATCCTTTTATTTTAGCTAATCTAAGATTGTCTAAAAGAAGGCCTTACTTCTTGGCATTGATATTTCAACTTATTAAAGTTTGTTTTAATAGAAATCATGTTGGGAAATAAGTTAGCCAGTTGCGTTTTGATTATGACCCACGAACACCGACCTAATGCACCCTTAATACCAACCCTCGAGTTAACCCCGCTCTTCCTCCTTGCCCCTGCCTGTCTTGCTTTCTCCTCTCATCCCATGAGATAACATGGATAGAAAAGAGCAGAAGCTCTGAATTAGCCAATCAGACTCCAGTCCTATCTACAGGTTATAGAAAAGACCAGAATCAAATCGAATGTATTTATAAAGCCCTTCTTACATTACCTGATATCTCAAAGTGCTTTACAGAAATCCAGCCTAAAACACCAAACAGCAAGCAATGCAGGTGTAGAAGCACGGTGGCTAGGAAAAACTCTCTAGAAAGGCCAGAACCTAGCAAGAAACATAGAGAGGAACCAGGCTATGAGGGGTGGCCAGTACTCTTCTGGCTGTGCCGGGTGGAGATTATAACAGAACATGGCCAAGATGTTAAAATGTTCATAGATGACCAACAGGGTCAAATAATAATATTAATCACAGTGGTTGTCGAGGGTGCAACAGGCCAGCACCTCAGGAGTAAATGTCAGTTAGCTTTTTGTAGCCGATCACAGTGACTGTCTCTACCGCTCCTGCGGTCTCTAGAGAATTGAAAACAGCAGGTCTGGGACAGGTAGTACATCCGGTGAACAGGTCAGGGTTCCATAGCCGCAGGCAGAACAGTTGAAACTGGAGCAGTAGCACGACCAGGTGGACTGGGGACTGCAAGGAGTCACCAGGCCAGGTAGTCTTGAGGTATGGTCCTAGGGCTCAGGTCCTCCGAGAGAGAGAGAAAGAAAGAAAGGAGAGAACGAAAGGAGAGAAAGAAAGAAAGAAAGAAAGGAGGAGAGAAAGGAGAGAAAGAGAGAGCATACTTAAATTCACACAGGACACCGGATAAGACAGGATAAATCCTCCAGATATAACTGACTGACCCTAGCCCCCAACACAAACCACTGCAGCATAAATACTGGAGGCTGAGACCGGAGGGGTCGGGAGACGCTGTGGCCCCATCCGACAATACCCCCTGACAGGGCCAAACAGGCAGGATATAACCCCACCCACTTTGCCAAGCACAGTCCCCACACCACTAGAGGGATATCTTCAACCACCAACTAATCATCCTGAGACAAGTCCGAGTATAGCCCACAAAGATCTCTGCCACGGCACAACCCAAGGGGGGGTGCCAACCCAGACAGGAAGATCACGTCAGTGACTCACCCCTCCTAGGGACGGCATGGAAGAGCACCAGTAAGCCAGTGACTCAGCCCCAGTAATAGGGTTAGAGGCAGAGAATCCCAGTGGAGAGAGGGGAACCGGCCAAGCAGAAACAGCAAGGTCGGTTCGTTGCTCCAGTGCCTTTCCGTTCACCCTCACACTCCTGGGCCAGATTACACTCAATCATAGGACCTACTGAAGAGATGAGTCTTCAATAAAGACTTAAAGGTTGAGACCGTGTCTGCGTCTCTCACATGGGTAGGCAGACCATTTCATAAAAATTTAGCTCTGTAGGAGAAAGCCCTGCCTCCAGCTGTTTGCTTAAAAATTCTAGGGACAATAAGGAGGCCTGCGTCTTGTGACCGTAGTGTAGGTTTAGGTATGAACTGAACTATCCGCTCAGGCCCCAGCCCTACCTACCAACAGGTTATGGAAAATGTGCTCTAAGTATTTCTCCAGTAGGTTTCCTGAAGGAGAAAGCCTCCACTTCTATATCAAAGATAATCAAATAAAATCACTAAAGTAAATATTACAGGAATGTCTGTAAAAACACTACAGTAAATACTACAGTATATTAGTGTGCAAAAATACTACATAACAGTATACTACATTAAATAATACAGAATTCACTGTAGTTCTTTGCAGACTTTAGTTAGTCTGAAAAAAAACACTATAGTGAATGCTATACTATTTACACCATTGTCAGGATTTGGCCAGGGTTGTTCCGGGTTTTGGTCACTAGATGCCCCCATTGTGCTTTTTGACCTTATGTTTTTTCCCTTGTTCCCCATTATTATTTACACCTGTGCCTCGTTTCCCCTGATTGTATTTAAACCCTTAGTTTCCCTCAGTTCTGTGCTCTGTGTTTGTATGTTAGCACCCAGCCCTAGTGTTCTGTGTATTCTTGTCGTTTCCGGTGGATGCTCTTGTGGAATTCTGTTTTTGTTTTTGAGTATCTCTTGAGGCTTTTTTGTGCTATACCTACCACCTTTTGGATTTGCCATTTTGTATTGAAGGACTTCTCTTTTTTTACTTTATTAAATACACCGTCTTAAGTACTGCTGTGTCTGCCTCATCTTCTGGGTTCTGCTGACTATTCGTGGCTCAGTTGGTTAAGTGACTGTTTCTCACTCCGGAGACCCAGGTTCGTAACCGGGTCCTGACAGAAACACAGAGCCAAAAATGAACCCAGAGGTAGCCAGTTCCCAGGACCTTTTTGCCATGCTGTCCCACCACCAGGAGACTGTCCAACGCCACGAAGCCGCCCTGGTTCTGCAAGAGGCCTTAATGGCTAGACATTCTCATCTTCTGTCGGAGATGCTGACTTCCATTAAGCAAATATCTGATCGTCTTACCCCGGCAACAGTTCCCGTCCCAGTACCTCAGATTCACGTACCCATGGCAGTTAACCCCCTGGCTGAACCTCGTCTTCCACCTCCCCAACGGTTCTCAGGTGATCCAAGTGCTTGTAAAGGGTTTCTCACCCAATGTTCTCTCTCCTTTGAGCTACAACCCTCGTCGTTTCCCACCGACCGGTCTAAGATCGCTTATATCATCACCCTGCTGTCGGAAAAAGCCCTGGCCTGGGCTACTGCTGTGTGGGATGCCCATAGTTCCTGCTGTGCCAGCTACTCTGCCTTTGCTGAGGAATTCAAACGAGTGTTTCAAGGCCCAAGCAGTGGTTCTGACTCAGCCAAACAGCTCCTGACTCTCCACCAAGGTTGGCGCAGCGTGACGGACTATGCCATCCAGTTCCGCACGGTGGCAGCAGCAAGTGGCTGGAACAACGAGGCGCTCACGGTGTGCTTTCTGAAAGGCCTTTCCGACACTATCCAAGATGAACTGGCCACTCGGGAACCACCGGACAATCTCGAGTCCCTGATCAAGTTGGCCTCACGCATTGACCAGCGTCTGAGAGAGGGAGAACTCAACCGTAGACCTCTAGCCCCTATCAGTCCCAGCTCCGAGTCCCCACCTTTATCATCGCTGGCTCCATCGGAACCCATGCAGATTGGACGCCTCTCCCAGGCTGAGAGAGACCGCCGGATGAGGGAGCGACGCTGCCTATATTGCGGCAAACCGGGCCATTTCCGTTCCACGTGTCCCGGGCTCCAGGGAAACGCTCTGTCCCGTACAGACCGGGGGGAACTGTAACGGGAAATATAACCTCCTCCCATCTGTCCAACTCCCGTCTGCTCATTCCAGTCACCCTCTCCTGGGACAACCACAAGCTTCACCTTCAAGCCTTGGTAGACTCTGGAGCCGCAGGTAACTTCATGGATGGTGTCTGGGCGAAGGAGAATGGCGTTCCCTCTGAACCTCTAAGTGAACCCATGAGGGTCACTACGTTGGATGGAAGCCCTTTGGGATCTGGACTTGTCACTCATGTCACTACCTCCTTGCTACTTTCAGTTTCACAACACCAGGAATTGATGAACTTTCATTTGATCTCCTGTTCCGAGTTCCCTCTCGTCCTTGGATACCCCTGGCTTCACAGCCATAACCCTCACGTCGACTGGTCTGTGGGCACTATCAAGCAGTGGGGTCCTACGTGCCAAGCTACTTGTATTTTCCAGAATTCCCCGAGTTCTACTCCCGAGTCTTTAGAATCCATCGACCTGACCCGAGTTCCCGAGTGTTACCATGACCTCAAACTGGTGTTTAGCAAACAGAGGGCCACCATGCTACCACCCCATAGACCTTACGATTGCCCCATCGACCTGTTTCCGGGGACTTGCCCACCCAGGGGTCGGATCTTTTCCCTGTCTCCACACGAACGAGCTGCTATGGATACCTACATCAAGGACTCTCTGGAAGCAGGCCTCATGCGTCCATCCACCTCCCCGGCGGGAGCAGGGTTTTTCTTTGTGGCCAAGAAAGACGGTGGATTACGTCCTTGCATCGACTACCGGGGACTCAATGTCATAACCGTCCGTAACCGTTACCCGCTACCCCTTATGGCCACAGCCTTCGAACTGCTCAGGAAGCAGTTGTTTTCACTAAGCTTGACCTGCGGAACGCATACCATCTTGTGCGGATCAGACCTGGTGACGAGTGGAAGACCGCTTTCAACACGCCTACTGGTCACTATGAATACTTGGTGATGCCCTTCGGCCTGACCAACGCCCCAGCGGTGTTCCAAGCGCTCATAAACGATGTGCTTAGGGATATGCTTAACATATTTGTGTTCGTTTACTTGGATGACATCCTCATCTTTTCGAGCTCCCTTCAAGAACACACTAAGCATGTCAGACAAGTACTCAAACGCCTCCTGGACAGCCACCTGTACGTTAAGCCGGAAAAATGTGAATTCCATTCATCCCGAGTACAATTCCTGGGATTTGTAGTGGAACCCGGTCGAGTCCAAATGGACCCCAGGAAGGTAGGGGCGGTAGCGGATTGGCCCACCCCCAAATCCGTTAAGGAAGTTCAGCGTTTCCTGGGCTTCACAAACTTTTACCGCAAGTTCATCAAGAACTTCAGCTTGGTGGCAGCCCCTCTCTCAGCTTTAACCAAGGGTGGCAATGCAAGGTTTTTGTGGGGAAGAGAAGCTGAGACGGCCTTCCAAGGACTCAAGCAGCGCGTTCTCTCTGCTCCCATCCTGATACTACCGACTACGGATGAACCATTTGTGGTGGAGGTAGACGCATCAGAGGTTGGTGTTGGAGCTGTCCTGTCTCAGAGGGTGAAGACAAGAAGCTTCATCCGTGCGCTTTCTTCTCACACCGGCTTACCCCGACTGAGAGGAACTACGATGTGGGGGATCGTGAACTCCTAGCGGTTAAGATGGCATTGAAGGAATGGAGACACTGGCTCGAGGGGGCTTCTCACCCGTTTCAAGTGCTTACGGACCACAAAAATCTGGAGTATATCCAGCAGGCGAAGCGGTTGAACTCTAGACAAGCTAGATGGTCTCTTTTCTTCAATCGATTCCAGTTTATCCTCACCTATCGGCCCGGGTAGAAGAATCTCAAACCGGATGCCCTGTCCCGAGTCTACGCTCCTGCCATTCGAGATGACACGGACATGCCTGTCCTTCCTGCTGCTAAGATTGTGGCTCCGATCTCGTGGCAAGTTGAGGATACCGTGAGACGTGCTCAAGCTAGCGAACCGGACCCGAAAGGAGGTCCTGCCAATCGGTTGTTTGTCCCCAAGGCAGTCCTGACAACCATATTATTAACTGGGTGGTTTGAGCCCTGAATGATGATTGGCTGACAGCTGTGGTAAATCAGACCGCATACCACTAGTATGACAAAACATGTATTTTTTCTGCTCTAATTATGTTGGCAACCAGTTTATAATAGCAATAAGGCACCTCGGGGCTTTGTGGTATATAGCCACGATGCGTCATGGCAATATCCGCGATGGGTTGTGCATTTAGAACAGCCCTTAGCCATGGTATATTGGCCATATACCACACCCCCCGTGTCTTATTGCTCAAATATAATATCGCATTTTTTATGTGGACAATGGCGAAATGAACTGCTGTGAAATGAAATCTCGCCATATTTCTCTCCTCAGTGTTATTCTCACACAAAAATTGGGTAAGCCTTACTTACTTGAAATTGTCATAATCCATAATTCCTCTGGTGTTGCAGTTGTGTGGTCCAGGGAGTTTTTTCGAAGCACATCCGTTTATTAACAGTGAGAGCCATGACATGATGCCTGCTGTGATGACAGGCACCAAGCTGAGACAAAAATGCTCCCATCTTATCAACAGTGTTACGGATACTGGTATTCTGTGTGTGTATCCTGTGTGTTCATTTTTTTCTCTCCTTCTCCCCTCACAGGTGGCAATCATCATTCCCCAATCAGTCACCATGCACTCATCAATTAGAAGACACACCTCCTCCTGTTTCCATTACCCAATCACATCCCCATTCTCTTGGTTTAAAAACCCATTCAGTTGGTTCCTCTGGAGCGCCATCTCTCTGTCAATCTCTCTGTAGTTCTCTGGTTTTGTTTTCTTTGCAAATACATGTCACTTTGTTCCCACCTGTGAGTATTGTTTTGTTATGTTGTTTGATGGTAGGAAAAGGGGCTACTAAGACAAGTCACCCATGGGCATACACTACCTAGTTAGTTAGCTGTATTGAAGTAGGCTAGTCTAGCTTAGAGTTATTTTTGGATATTTGTTTCTTTCTTTGGGTCCAGCTCAGCCCCTTTTCCTGCCCCCCAGTACCGTGTGTTTAGAAATAAACCCTGAGTGTTTGAAGGTAACTTGGTTGTCTGTGTTTTTTTTGTTATCACTGTTACTTTGTCACTATTATACTTTGCATGAGTTATGTTACGGGTCTCGTTACCATCCCCCCTAGACTGCCGGGCCAAAGGGATTCGTAATAAACAGACATTTCCCAAAAAACGGCAATAAGGGAGAGTTCAATCTAGAAGATCTAATGTAAGAGAACAAGTTTACATCTCTTGTCTAAATATTTCTGCTCATATTTTGCATTTCATGTTTTGTTTGTGTGCTACAAATAACACCATGCTTGAGTGGATGTTCTGTCTACTTTCTCTCCACGAGAGTTGAAGAGGATGGATGAGTTTCTGGCATAATGTCCTCTGCCCTGGCTCTAAGTAATCATGATAAGCGCTGCCACTCAGACAGACAGAGCCGGTAGATGAGCTGCTGAATCCACATGAAGTGTTGCGTCTGGCAAATAGACATCATATCATATCACACAGGGAGAGGTGCAGGCAGTAAACACTTTCCCACGCTCCGGGGCGAAGCACGAGAACAAGAGGAGGATGCACTAGAACAAGAGGAGGATGCACTAGAACAAGAGGAGGAAGCACTAGAACAAGAGGAGGATGCACTAGAACAAGAGGAGGATGCACTAGATCAAGTGGAGGATGCACTAGAACAAGAGGAGGATGCACTAGAACAAGAGGAGGATGCACTAGAACAAGAGGAGGAAGCACTAGAACAAGAGGAGGAAGCACTAGAACAAGAGGAGGAAGCACTAGAACAAGAGGAGGATGCACTAGAACAAGAGGAGGATGCACTAGAACAAGAGGAGGAAGCACTAGAACAAGAGGAGGAAGCACTAGAACAAGAGGAGGATGCACTAGAACAAGAGGAGGATGCACTAGAACAAGAGGAGGAAGCACTAGAACAAGAGGAGGCTTTGACTTGGATTCAAGTAATTGGAACGGTATCTGAAAAGTCAAGCCTCCCATCATTACACAAAGTACATATTAAAAAGGGATTGTGTGTATAAATATATGGCTGGGTTGTTCTCTCTCACAGGTGCATAGGGATCAATAAGAGTAGAGACAAAGATGAATACACTATTAAAAAATCATTAATAATCACAAAGTTTTGGTGGCCTTCTTGCCAGAAACATTCATAGACCTTTTGATTAGCAGTCCCTTATACATAAAACTAAGTTTATACTTGCATACGTCATACGTGAGATGCATAAGAGAAATGCTAAAACATCTTAATTAAACACCAATCTGCCTCTTGCTGCTGTGCTAGCAATGCTAATTGTTTTGTAGATAATGTGACCTTAACTGGTGGTGTCTCCGACTAATACTATCAGTTCATACCAGTTAGCACCATTATGGGTGTCATTATTACCATAGAACTACAGTATAATAAGGCAATATGCAGCATTCTGAACTGGTTGGAAAGAGTGGGAAACCAGTCGGCAGAGATAGCTTAACCAGGGCAATTCTATCTATTTCTAGTTGCCATGGTAATTTATTAGACAAAGTGAAGAGTAGAGAGATTAACATTGTTCTGTCTTTAGCCAGGTTACAAAATGATGAAAGTATTTTCCTTAGCTACAATTTTGGCAGTGGGCATCATTTCCACTTTTTTTCTGTGTTATTTAAGTATTTTCAAATACACAGTCCAAACAAGTACTTTTAATTCAGTATTTGATTGGTTATTTGTAAAAACCAAATAGTATATCAAATGTCTCACCTTTATTTAACCAGGTAGGCAAGTCGAGAACAAGTTCTCATTTACAATTGCGACCTGGCCAAGATAAAGTAAAGCAGTTCGACTCATACAACAACACAGAGTTACACATGGAGTAAAACAAACATACAGTCAATAATACAGTAGAAAAATAAGACTACTATGAGATCATGATTCATAGCAGGCAGAGTGTATGCACAATGCCATCTGGACTCTGCCTTGTATGTCCCTGGCAAGCTGTTTAAACATTACAGATGTTGCCATGCTGCCGGCCATCTCTAAAGGTAGCATTTACAGAACACAGCCAGGAGGGCGAACAGTGTACATGGCAACAGATGGTGACCTATCCTGTGTATACTGAAGATTAGCTCCACAGTAAACATAACACTCTGTTGATAGCATAGCAGTCATCCACACTAACCTGTGCTGCTCGCTCTCACCAAACAAGGCAGACATATCGGAATATAATCAGAACTTGATTTTGTTTTCACTAAAGTACAATGAAAAATGTTTCATTGGTAAATCTGTCATTAAGTGAGAAATATTGCACTGCAATGTGTCCACAAGATCATGTCGGTGTGGGAATACAGTGTAAATCTGTATCCAGATACTCAGAGTTTTTCCCTCCAAAACAAGCCAGCCTGGTCTCTATAGCTTTACAATGTTAGACAAGCGCCCTGTCACACTCACCCCAGTCATCATGAAGTGCTTTGAGAGGCTAGTCATGGGCCACATCATGGTCAGCAGGCCAGGCACACTGGACCCACTCCAATTTGCCTACCGCTTCAACAGATGCACGGAAGATGCCATTTCCATCGCTATTCACACATGACACATCTGGGCAAGAGGAACACCTACAGTATGTGAGAATGCTGTTCACTGACTACAATTCAGCATTAAACACCATTGTTCTCACCAAGCTCAACAATGCTCAGAAGCTCGGTCTGGACACCACCCTGCAACTGGATCCTGGACATCCTGACGGGCAGACCACAGGCTGTGAGGATTGGCAACAACACCAAGTCTTAACACAGGGGTCTCCCAGGGGTGTGTCTTCAGCCCTTGGCTCTGCACAACACCAACTCCATCATCAAGTTTGCTGACGACACGACGGTTGTAGCCTTGATGGTCTCACTTTGCCTTACCTCCAAAATCACGTTGTTGTACTTTGGAGGTCTGGAGAATTTTGTATTGCAAAAACGGTTTGAATGGTCCGCTGGCTCAAAGCGACAAGATTTTGATTGGATGTTACATTGCAAGTACCCTCCCCACACACACACGTTGATGTTCTGTTCATCACTCTTTTCGGACTGGGTAGGGCACATTTTGTAGAAAGTTGTTTCCGTATGCTAGATAGTTTGTAACATTGCAGAAAATTGTTATGTTTTGTCAGAAGTGTGCTCTATACACAACTCCTCTACTTGAACACTCTACTAAAGAAAAGAGAATGGTGTGTCTACCTACAGCTATGGTTAAGTTTAGTGTATCAAGTGTGGGCGACTGTCTGCGGTTTATTTAAATTGAAAATGGAGAAATCGATGGTAATAGTAGTTTCTCCTCTGTCAATAATTGAGGACCAAGGTTTGTGTTCTGAACGCTCAAGGAATCGCCGCCGAAAAGTGAGATGGGGGACGAGAAGCAAGGCATTTCACGTAAATACATTAATGATTTCTTACTCAAAGAGGACAGCGGTTTGTGGGCAAAGTATATGACTACTGTAAGTGAGAGTAGTTTCTAAATGTACCAAGGTTAAGTGTCTGCTTTTAACATATTAAGTGTGCATGTTTATACTGTGTTACCATTTAATTAGCTCTCGTGGTGCTGATTAATCTAATCAGGTAACAATTAAACACATTTAGGTGATTAGATAAATATAGGCTTCCGATTAATATTAGTCAAGTCACGACATTGATGACCTCAGATCTATTTAAAACTGGAGTGCTTTCCAGACTCTGGCTTCAGCTCAGTCTTTATCTGACTACAATGGTCCTGCCGGCCCCTTGGTGTTGGATGAGATCTTTTGTGAGGCCGCACATGGTGTTTGCAGTTCAAGTCAAACGCTATGTTTCCTGATCCACCATCTGTATTCACTGTTCCACCGGAGTCTATGAGACAAAATGGAGCTTTATAGTGCTAGATCAAACTGCAGTTTCAGACCCTCTAGGCTATATTTTGTTCTCCCGGCTTGTCTAAAATGCAGCATTTTGAATTTCCACAGCCTGCAGGTTCTCTCTCCATAACCCTCATGTATAGAATCTAGAAAGTTCCTTTCTGGGAGTGACCCTTTCGGCAGGACACTGAGATTTCAACTGTGTTTTCAGTGTTTTTTTACGTTTTTTTTATTTTTATTTTTTAGATCTGGCTTCAATTTTAGTTTGATTATCAACAACTGATATCCTGTGTTCTTTCCACTCATGGTGACTCAGTTGTTTCTGACTTCAGAAGGCTGGATGGCTACAGCCAGGAGAGTGACAGGTCAGCGTCTGTGGTTGTTTGTCCTGTGTTTGGCGGTGATCATCACTGTCATTGTTCATGACATGGGTGTCTACTATGGCAAACATCTGAGCATCAAACCACTTCTGTTTTTCTGTGGCAGATGAGACATCTTCTGGTGGACTATGTCTATATTGTGTCCTGCACTGAAGCCATGTCAAAGTAATGGACTGTAGCTGTGATGATGGCGGCATCTTTTACATCCTTAAACCATTCAGACGGTCTGTAATTGTCTCTAACTGCACTTTGAGTCACATTTATTCTGTTCACCATGTTCGTTAATTGGTAGAGAGTTCCCATTTCTCCATTGGATGAGGTCTAGTAGAACTCCCTGTATACAGGGTTAGTAAAGGGAATTGCGCAGTTGAAGTTCGCAACAGCAGGCAATAAGCCTTCCACTTTATCCATGAGTTCAACGGCATTTTTCAAATGTCCAATTACTGCATTTGCATTTTTTTTGTCAAATGATCACCTGTTAATGTCAACTTCACAAGCAGGGTCTGAGCAATCTTGCCATCTTCTTCTATGGAAGACTATGGGACATAACGTTCATTAAGTAGTTTAATCATCCTCATCATGTCTTTTGACTGTCTTTCATCTTCATCCAGTAGCCCTAAAGTAATTACATCTGATTTGTTAGGTAAGTGCCATTTATTATACTGGTAGTGCTGAAATTGTAGTACCTGTCTCACAATGACATGTCTTTTGAATTATTTCCCGAGGTATTTGGTCTTCAATGATTGGCTCACATTTGGATATAGGAACTTCAAGGAATGAGCTGCAGACCTATTTGTGGGAGGTGATCTGCACCAACACGTTCCTGACAACCACTGGACCATTGTGATCCAGTGGTAGTCCGTTTTGTGTTCTAGTGAAATGATGTGGGGTGTTATGCTCTGTTCGAAGATGTCACTTGTAAGTCGATAAGGATTTCTCTGTGCATAGGCCTATGAAAGGAGCTCAAATGTCGCTTATTTCAAAGAATGCCCAATATCAGCCCAATCTAGCTGCATATTACACCCAAAAATAGTTAATGATTTTGGATGTTATTTCATTCATACTATTTGATTATTTTTCAGTTGAGAGGGTCTCTCCTCAGATCCATGATGGACTGTCAGGAAGCGGTAAAGAGGTTCAAAACATTTATCAGTGATTAAATGAATGCAGCAAACATACATACTGTAGCCACGTAATGTATTTTATGAAGGACAGCTACTGTGAGTCGCCATGTATAACACAGCACTGTGTGCATACCATTCCAGCACTGCTGAGGTGAGAAGGTCTCCCCGCAGATCCAGGGAATGGGCTATCCGGAAGAGCTTCAATCCCTGGTAGCTGGACCTGTTCACGCTCAAGCATTTGACTATAGATAGCAGTGGTGTAAAGTACTTTAGTAAAAATACTTTATTGTTCTACTAGTTTTTTTGGGGGGGGGGAATCTGTACTTTCAATTTATACTTTTTAAAACTTTTACGTCACTACATTCCTAAAGAAAATAATGTACTTTTTACTCCATATATTTTCTCTGACACCCAAATGTACAGGAAAATGGTCAAATTCATGCACTTATCAAGAGAATATCTCTGGTCATGCTTACTGCCTCTGATCTGGCAGACTACGTTTGTAAATTATTTCTGAGTATTGGAGTTTGCCCCTGGCTATCCGTAAATAAAAAATACAAGTAAATGGTGCCATCTGGTTTGCTAAATAAGGAATTTTAAATGATTTATACTTTTACTTTTGATACTTAGGTATATTTAAAAGCAAATACTTTCACTTTCACTCGACTAGTATTTTACTGGTCATTTTCTATTAATATCTTTACTTTTACTCAAGTATGAAAATTGGGTATTTTTTCTACCACTGCTAAGCAGGGCGACAGCAACTTCCAGAGAGGGTCAGGCTCCTTGGGCCAGATTTGTGCAATATACGACTGATTGTTGTCCTATGGACAGAGTCTCCCACCTCAGCTGTAGATCTCTGCAGTTCATCCAGAGTGATCATGGGCCTCTTGGCTGCATCGCTGATCAGTCTTCTCCTTGTATGAGCTGAAAGTTTAGAGGGACGGCCAGGTCTTGGTAGATTTGCAGTGGTCTGATACTCCTTCCATTTCAATATTATCGCTTGCACAGTGCTCCTTGGGATGTTTAAAGCTTGGGAAATCTTTTTGTATCCAAATCCGGCTTTAAACTTCTTCACAACAGTATCTCGGACCTGCCTGGTGTGTTCCTTGTTCTTCATGATGCTCTCTGCTTTCTAACGGACCTCTGAGACTATCACAGTGCAGGTGCATTTATACGGAGACTTGATTACACACAGGTGGATTGTATTTATTATCATTAGTCATTTAGGTCAACATTGGATCATTCAGAGATCCTCACTGAACTTCTGGAGAGAGTTTGCTGCACTGAAAGTAAAGGGGCTGAATAATTTTGCACGCCCAATTTTTCAGTTTTTGATTTGTTAAAAAAGTTTGAAATATTCAATAAATGTGTTCCACTTCATGATTGTGTCCCACTTGTTGTTGATTCTTCACAAAAAAATACAGTTTTATATCTTTATGTTTGAAGCCTGAAATGTGGCAAAAGGTCGCAAAGTTCAAGGGGGCCGAATACTTTCGCAAGGCACTTTACCTCTAAGCTGCTATACATATTTATTTTCAATGGTTTGTCATTGTATCGCTTTTCATGGAATTTTGTGGTAATTAAATATAACTTATTTAGAAGTTATCAGAATTAATTTTCCAGAAAAAGTTACCAGCTCCATGTATTCTCAAATTGAAAAAAAGTGAGGGAACGCCACGCTCCGGCAACACTATGTCCCTGTCACTCGTTTCCTACCCTCTTAGTAACTGTCAAAAATCCCAATAAAAGTCATTAAAAAATGTATTAAAAAAACACAGCAAACATACACAGCCACACTGTAGCTTGTTGTTATGGTGGTTGTTTCAACACATTTCAATAGCTTTAAACATACCATTCGATCATTGTTGTATTGCGTTGTGATGTCAGGACAAGTTCCCCACCCTGCAGTCTGGACCTGGACTCTCCATATGACTCGCCAGTCTGTTTACATTTTATCATTGTACTCTTCCTGGACACGCCAAGTCTGGTTAGTCGGTAAAAGCATCTCTTTTTGGCATTACGAAACATTGGTGCACACAAACGTTTCAAATGTGCTCTGAAAAGGGTGACACCTACCATGGCCATTGCAATTCTTTGCGCAGTCAAAAGGCATCTACCTTGTTCCTTTATCTACAGTCATGGAGAATGTGCTCACACATTGTACAAATTCCAGAAATCTTGGGGCTGACTTTTTGCACTCATCCAAAACTTTCTGTTTCAACTGTTCCCTGTGATTGTCTCCACCCTCTCCAGGTGTCGCTTATTTTTCCCCTGTGTTTCCTGTCTCTCTGTGCCAGTTCTTCCTGTATGTTTCCATGTCAACAAGTGTTTTTCCCGTTCTCCTGCTTTTTGCTATTCTCCTTTTTCTTGTCCTCCTGGTTTTGACCCTTGCCCGTTTCTGGACTTTGTACCCGCCTACCTGACCATTCTGCCTGCCTTGACCCCGAGCCTGTCTGCCACTCTGTACCTCCTGGACTCTGATCTGGTTTTGACCTTTTGCCTGTCCATGACCATTCTCTTGCCTACCCCTTTGTATTAATAAACATTGTAAGACTGGAACCATCTGCCTCATGTGTCTGCATCTGGGTCTCGCCTTGTGCCATGATATCATCAACTCGTTCAGTGCTGAGGGACTTGTGTCGCAGTATTCAGGTCCCCTTTTTACTCTCTACACTCCTTAGTCACAATATTCAGTGCTTTCTTGATAACAACTTGTGACAAACCTGGAACATGCATCAAATACATTGGTATTGCCCTGGGCTGATTACCTTGAAGACATACCAATTATTTCCAAAGGACCTCTAAGTATCCAGGACTTTGTACCAGAAGTAGTTGTAACGGAGACCTTAAATGAAAGGAAAATAATGTTTTAATATCTGAGACTGTCGTCGGCATTAGGCGACACATTTGCCAATATAAACTTGGTATGTGCCACATGAAATGGGCTTTATCGGTTACTTCGTTGTCAAGGAAAAACAACGAACTACATGTATGTATAAATTATTTAGGCTACAATTGTCACTATGATCGACTGAAGTCTATGAAGAGCGTACTGATTAGTACTGGGATAATAAAAAAACAAATAATCAAGAAAAAGTTTACCTGTAGCTGCATGGCCTATGGTATTGACAAAAGTTAGCTGTAGATAGCTATGTTTGAAGGTAGAGCACTTTAACTACTGCATGCGGTGATCATTTTTGGTGTTGTCACAGTCAATGACGCACCAAAAAACAATGCTTGTAGCGGTTGAATTCCTATATCTGGGGCTGGGTCCCTGAAAAGGCCTTGTCTCGCCAGACTCTGGGGTTTCCTGGTACTTCTTGGGGTCGAGACAGCCGCGGCACATCTCTTCTCTAGAATTTGCTCACAAAACAGTCCATTCTTTCCACATCGTTGGCACTTCTTTTATATCTGAGTAGAAGATTGCAACAGGAGACACACACTGCCTTTGAAAACTCATCACTAACCGTGACAGGTCCCATTATCTCTTCTAAAGCCAGTGTGTAGTCTGGTCACAATAAAGACAATTTACCTTGCAAAAGGTTTCTTGTTCCTGTTACAGTCATACGGTTCACCACGGTTCACCACGGTTCACCACGGCATACACCAACATATCTGATGGGGTTTTAATCTGCTATTTCAAGGCTATCCTCACTTACTGTTGCACATATGACACTAATCTAGTGTGAACCTTTGATGCTCTGCCCAAGCAAGGCATTTGATTGGTTTGACATGTTGCGAGGCGTCACTGATTTACACCTGTTTCCTACCACTTTTTAGCTGATTTTGTGCCATGGACTTCCCCAGGCTTCCCCTTTAGCCTGGTTCTCGATGAGGCTATAGGCCTGATAACCAATGACGCTGAGTCAACCTATAGGGAGGAGATAACTGAACTGGCATTGGTCAACCTCTCCCTCAACATCAGCAAATCAAAGGAGTTGATTGTTGACTTCAGGTAGCAGAGGGAACATTTCCCGATCCACATCAAAGGGACTGAAGTAGAAAACATCAGCAGTTTTAAGTTCCTCGGCATCCACATCAGACGAAGTGACATGGACTAAAAACACCACCACTGTTGTCAAGAGGGGGCAACAGTATCTCTACTTCCTCAAGTGGCTGAAGAAATTCAGCACTGGGTCCTCTACAAATAGTACAACTACGCCATCGAGGGCGTCCAAACCGGTAACATCATGGTACAGGAATTTCTCCATCCACAACTGTAAGGCCCTCCAGTGGGTGGTGAAGACCGCTCAGTACATCACTGGCACCGTACTCCCATCCAGGACATATAATGGTGCCTGAGGAAGGCACTCAGCATCATCAAGGACCCCACACACCCCAGCCATTAGCTGTTCTGCCCCTTACCATCTGGCTGGCGGTATCGGAGCATGAGGTCTTATACCAAGAGGCTCATAGACAGTTTCTTTCTACAAGCCATCCAGACTACTGAACACTTGAACTGGATTGACCACCTGAACTGACTCTCCGCACCTTAGCGCGCGCGCACACACACACACACACACACACACACACACACACACACACACACACACACACACACACACACACACACACACACACACACACACACACACACACACACACACACACACACTCTCTATAACAGAGCAGATGATTCTCTACTGATGAAGCACTAAACCACCACACATCGATACCACACACAGACATTGAGCCATGTGTGGAGGCTATCTTGAATGAGATCCGGTACATAGTGGCAATCACTTTCAGATACTGTACACGGGCCACCACAGCTGGTAATCTATGGGTTCATACTAGGAATTTATAGAACTCTTTTCCTATTTGCCACGCTATCTCCATTAAGACAGCTTGCTGACGGCAGCCAGGTTGCCATGGAAACAGGTGGTACCGATGGTGGGGGGAAAAAGGAACAGGTTTATTCAAAAGTGAACTTGACACATGAAATCTCACCTGTTTGTAGGATCTGCAAGTCTCTTCCCCTTCTGTTCTATAAATTAACACATTTGTTTTCCAACCGCTGCTCTCAACATACAGTACCAGTCAAAAGTGTGGACACACCTACTCATTGAAGGGTTTTTCTTTATTTTTTTACAATTTTCTACATTGTACAATAATAGTGAAGCCATCACAACTAGGAAATAACACATATGAAATCATGTAGTAACCAAAAAAGTGTTAAATAAATCAAAATATATTTTATATTTGACATTCTTCAAAGTAGCCACCCTTTGCCTTGATGGCAGCTTTGCACACTCTTGGCATTCTCTCAACCAGCTTCACCTGGAATGCTTTTCCAACAGTCTTGAAAGAGTTCCCACATATAATGAGCACTTGTTGGCTGGTTTTCTTTCACTCTGCGGTCCAACTTATCCCAAATCATCTCAATTGGGTTGAGGTTGGGCGATTGTGGATGTCAGGTCATTTGATGCAGCACTCAATCACTCTCCTTCTTGGTAAAATAGCCCTTACACAGCCTGGAAGTGTGTTGGGTCATTGTCCATTTGAAAAACAAACGATAGTACCACTAAGTGTACACCAGATGGGATGGCATATCACTGCAGAATGTTGTGGTAGCCATGCTGGTTAAGTGTGCCTTGAATTCTAAATAAATCACAGACAGTGTCACCAGCAAAGCACCCCGACACCATCACACCTCCTCCTCCATGCTTTACGGTGGGAACTACACATGCGGAAATCATCCATTCACTTACTCTGCATCTCACAAAGACACGGCCATTGGAAACAATCTCAAATTTCGACTCATCAGATCAAAGTACTGATTTCCACCAGTCTAATGTCCATTGCTTGTGTTTTTGGCCCAAGCAAGTGTTCTTCTTATTGGTGTCCTTTAGTAGTGGTTTCTTTGCAGCAATTCGACCATGAAGGCCTGATTCACACGGTCTCCTCTGAACAGTTGATGTTGAGATGTGTCTGTTACTTGAACTCTGTGAAGCATTTATTTGGGCTGCAATTTCTGAGGCTGGTAACTCTAATTAACGTGTGCTCTGCAGCAGCGGTAACTCTGGGTCTTCTTTTCCTGTGGCGGTCCTCACGAGAGCCAGTTTCATCATAGCGCTGGATGGTTTTTGCGACTGAAGAAAAGTTCAAAATTCTTGCCATTTTCCGTATTGAATGACCTTCACGTCTTAAAGTAATGATGGACTGTCATTTCTCTTTGCTTATTTGAGCTGTTCTTGGTATTTTACCAAATAGGACTATCTTCTGTATACCAACCCCTACCTTGTCACAACACAACTGATATGCTCAATTAAGAAGAAAGAAATTCCACAAATTAACAGGGCCACCTGTTAATTGAAATGCATTCCAGGTGACTACCTCATGAAGCTGGTTGAGAGAATGCCAATAATGTGCAATGCTGTCATCATGGGAAAGGGTGGCTACTTTGAAGAATCTCAAATATATTATGATTTGTTTGACACTTTTTTGGTTACTAAATCATTCCATACATGTTATTTCGTAGTTTTAGATGTCTTCACTATTATTCTACAATGTATATTTTGACTGGTACTGTACATGAGTGTTTGTAGATTTTTACAGTCGCACAACTGTAAACTTTATATGACCCCAACAAACAGATGTATTTCAATGTCATATACAGTGCCTTGCGAAAGTATTCGGCCCCCTTGAACTTTGCGACCTTTTGCCACATTTCAGGCTTCAAACATAAAGATATAAAACTGTATTTTTTTTGTGAAGAATCAACAACAAGTGGGACACAATCATGAAGTGGAACGACATTTATTGGATATTTCAAACTTTTTTAACAAATCAAAAACTGAAAAATTGGGCGTGCAAAATTATTCAGCCCCATTAAGTTAATACTTTGTAGCGCCACCTTTTGCTGCGATTACAGTTGTAAGTCGCTTGGGGTATGTCTCTATCAGTTTTGCACATCGAGAGACTGAATTTGTTTCCCATTCCTCCTTGCAAAACAGCTCGAGCTCAGTGAGGTTGGATGGAGAGCATTTGTGAACAGCAGTTTTCAGTTCTTTCCACAGATTCTCGATTGGATTCAGGTCTGGACTTTGACTTGGCCATTCTAACACCTGGATATGTTTATTTTTGAACCATTCCATTGTAGATTTTGCTTTATGTTTTGGATCATTGTCTTGTTGGAAGACAAATCTCCGTCCCAGTCTCAGGTCTTTTGCAGACTCCATCAGGTTTTCTTCCAGAATGGTCCTGAATTTGGCTCCATCCATCTTCCCATCAATTTTAACCATCTTCCCTGTCCCTGCTGAAGAAAAGCAGGCCCAAACCATGATGCTGCCACCACCATGTTTGACAGTGGAGATGGCGTGTTCAGGGTGATGAGCTGTGTTGCTTTTACGTCAAACATAACATTTTGCATTGTTGCCAAAAAGTTCAATTTTGGTTTCATCTGACCAGAGCACCTTCTTCCACATGTTTGGTGTGTCTCCCAGGTGGCCTGTGGCAAACTTTAAACGACAATTTTTATGGATATCTTTAAGAAATGGCTTTCTTCTTGCCACTCTTCCATAAAGGCCAGATTTGTGCAATATACGACTGATTGTTGTCCTATGGACAGAGTCTCCCACCTCAGCTGTAGATCTCTGCAGTTCATCCAGAGTGATCATGGGCCTTTTGGCTGCATCTCTGATCAGTCTTCTCCTTGTATGAGCTGAAAGTTTAGAGGGACGGCCAGGTCAATTTTTCAAGGCAAGGCACTGTAGATGTTTTCAGTGGTCTAGGTTGTATGTTTAGCTATTATGTAATTGTTTGTTTGCCAGTAAGGTCTGATAACCGTGCCTGAAAAATGTCCACAAGGCATGGAGCCCAGTTATTAGAAATAAAAATATACAAAAATATTTTTACGACCAGAAAAGTGGGGCCGGTACAGCTGGTTCATATTTCCTCCTGCCTTTGAACTCCTACTAAACTTTCTCTATTTTTCTCATTTTTATTTTTTCTTCTCTCTCTTTCTTGCTCTCTCTACCCCTATAATATGAGCCTAATGATGAATTAAAGTTTAATCCGAGTTGAGAAGGAGAATATGTGAGGTATCTAAATCACAGTTGACATGTCCACAAAAAGGCTCTCTCTCATTATACCTGTTCTGAGAAAGAGAAAAATTTGAAACGGAATTTGGAAGGAACGTCACTAAATCTGGCAAGGCGAGCTGAGATGCAGGCTGCTCTAGTCTGCTGTAATACCTCTTGATTAGGTTCTAATCTCTGAGAGAGCAGAGGGCTTATTCTCAGGCATGAAAGTATCACAGAGAGAGAGAGCGAGAGAGAGAGAGACAGAGAGAGACAGAGAGAGAGAGAGCATTTCTCATTAGAAATCACGTTGAAAGGCCCACTCCCAAACAGTTCATCATCCCAAAGATTATTAGGGTAGAAAAGGGCATGTATGGACATGCACACCTTCCAAGGGTAATCCAGATCTTTAAACTTAAAGAACAATCAGACCAAGGTTGAATTTAGAATGTATACATAATGAGGGATTAACATCCTTTTCATAGATTTAACATATCAAATGAGACAAAACGGTAGTAGAGAAGGCTATTTCGAAAAGGGATCATCAGAGTGTCAGATCAGGAGATCAGCAGTCATTTAAGCCCGTTTAAAATTGCCCGTTTGAATGAACGGAAAAAAAATCAAAACAGTTATTTTTTCTGAACGGCCAAAAAGTACATGGAATCAGATATTTCAACCCACATTTCAAGCCACATACAAATCTGATTCCTGGCCATGAGACTTGTCTGAATGGTCAAATAGGATTTATTTCCCCAAGTGGTTTTTGACTGTTATTTGACATATCTTGTTGCTTGCTTGCTACTCTGTTTAAAGTTTTGACAAGAACATGTGGTAGCTAACTAGCTTGTTAACTCTTTACAAGAAAATTAGTGAAAGTGCTAGAAATAACTTTTAACAGCTACCGAGCCAGATAGTTGACTGCTGTGGCTAACCAAAAATGACTTGTTTTGAAAGTTGGATCATCATATTATTTAAGGCTTCAGAAGAGTAATGATGTGCACTGAGTGTCAGGAAGCAAGTTCAGGGAGTGAGTGTTTTAATAAAATAAACACACAAAAAATAAGAAACATGAACAACACACATGACACAGAAACAATGACACCTGGGGAAGGAACTAATGGGAGTGACATATATAGGGCAGGTAATCAAGGAGGTGATGGAGTCCAGGTGAGTCTGATGACGTGCAGGTGCGCATAACGATGGTGATAGGTGTGCACCATAACGAGCAGCCTGGTGACCTTGAGGCCGGAAAGGGAGTACACGTGACAAAAAGTGTCCTTACACTATGATTTTGAACATTCAATGCAACTGGTGTACGTCCATGGCAGGCATTGTTGTCACCTTAGCTTGCTGCACAACTTCTGGGTGATAGGAAACACTAGCACCACCACCAATCAGCCTAACCATCAGCCTAACCACGCAACCGTTGTTAGTATGACAATTAGCTTGGCCATGTCAACAAATGACTGCGCTCTGAACACACACAAATCCGATTTGGTTACTTTTAACTTGCTGTTTGGACAGTCAATATTCCAAAACGGATTTGGAAAAAAAACTGATTTGAGCATTAAGGCCTGGAATGTGAACAAGGCTTCATTTAGAATCAGAACTCTTGGGTTCCAGATCATGTCACATATTATACAACAGGTGGGTCTAATCCTGAATGTTGATTGGTTAAAAGTGCATTCCAGACGGTGTCTATTCCACAAGTTACCAGCGGCTAAAGCTATGACGTTAAAATGCTTCTGTACTCTGTTCCATTTGATTGTCTCATCAGCCCAGGCAGGGAAGTTATAAACTTGATCTCCACTATAAAAAGCATCTAGGCATTATCTCACATTTCTTTAGACTAACATTTAGTTTTCAACAGCGGAGATTTGTATAAACCTTACTGTCTGTCTCTTCAACATTTTCAACATTGTTCCAATATTCAAATTCGATCTCCAACTGTTCCATAGTGGTTGGGAGTCGGGACAGAGAGGCAGGCAGCATTTCTCAGCCAGTCGAAATCATAAATCAGCTGGCATCATTTTTATGGATATACAAAGAAATGTCAATTGAAAAAAGGTCAAACGAAGTGCATTTAGTTTGCAGTCTTTCCAGCTTCAGTTTGAAGTTATTGTGTTGGCTGTGTTGTTGGCTAGCTCCTCTGAACAACATGTCCTAACGAGAAAGCACATTTTCTATGCCAGGAGAAATGTGCCTCATTAGCTCTTTGTTATAGATGTATCCAAATAAATGTCACTAGAAAACAGCTTAAACAAATGCAACTATTGTTGTTATTCTGTCTGCACTGTTTGACTAGATAGCTAGATAGCAACAAGGGCTAAGAACGTTACCAGCCAATGGAACATTTAGAACTAACGACTGAGTCACGTCCATAGATACAGAACAAAAAGACTGAACAACTGGGTCGCGTCTCTGGCAACCAAACCAATAGAACGAACGACCAGCCAGCTGTAGCAACCCTATATTTGTGTTGGGACTATATCTTGTTGAAGGATGAAATAGTATGAATAAATTCATTGAAATAATGTTTTTAATTAAAATATGTCAGTCATTATTTGAATATGTTGGTAACCCGTTGTATAAAAGTGATATTGCCCTCTGAAGCTGGTGTTTGGAGGATATATTGGTATGGTTTGTCTGCCCTCGACTTCGTCTCGGGCCTAACAACACCCGTACCAATATACTGTATCCTCCAAACATCTGCTTCTCTGGCATTATCACTTAATAATAACCTTACATTTTTCACACCACCTGTTACCTAGCCCCACCTTCTCTCTATAAACAGAGCAGAATAAAAGACACAAACACACACACACACACACAAAATGCCTCTCCGCTCTTTCACTCTTTCACGCCTGCTGTCATTTTCTCGACAAAGGCTATTTCCAGACTAATTGATGCCTGAAACTATGAGGATTTAATGCACCAGAATAGATCTCCTCCCCTCCCTTCTCACCATGATTCCTGTGTGTGTCATTTGTCTGCCGGTGTGTCTCTGTTTTCAGTGTACCATGGTGTTTAGGTCTGAGGAGACAGTGGGGTGGATGAACTGTGTAGACCTGTGATGAGCCATAGAGAATGGCTGGCTGAAGCCAAAGGTCTTCCCAGTGTGACTAACAAACACATGAACGATTCATAACAATACACATACTCAGTGGTGTTATGGTGCTTGGAGAAGTGGGTACACTCTAATTTTGCCAAAAATGACCCAAACGGCCCGCCCAGTGAAGGAAAGTTGCCATGTGTGAAAACCTCTATGAGAAACATCGACACTCTGAATGACCTAAAATGATAAATCCCATATTGGTTTTCACAGTCAAGCCAACCCAAACTGTACTGTGCAAGTGGGCTAATAGTAGTCCTACTATTGAAACAGATAAATGAGGCTGCCAACAGTCAGAAATTCACAGGTTTCAGATTTTTCCATATTTGTTTTGGTTTTTGCTCTCAAAGTCACACTTTTAAATAGACAACCAAATAGGATGTTCTAAGTTCATAACAATGCTTAATAAAGCACACCAGGAGACAACTTTTGAGGTCTTGGAAGAATTGAACATTTTTTGATTTTGAGGGTAGTTACCCTTTCATTCAAATGCACCGGCCCCTAGCACTGTTGTTTAGTTAGTGGTGATTCTGTAGCACATGTGAAGGAGTTTGCAGTCAAATATCCACTGGATTGATGCAAATAATCGTGATATAATTTGGCTAGGTAGGCATAGGCTACTTTGTAGCTACAGATGTAGGATTGTAATATGACCCATTTTGCCGCAGGCGGAAAATAATCCTGCAGCAGGAGGATTTTAATAAATATTGAATATTTAGAATGGCCGCCAGGGGGCAGATGGAAGCGGTGTTGGTAGGCTATACAATGGACTGCAGTACCGTACCTAGGGGGCTATGGTTTGGGGAAGGCAAACCAACCAACCTCATAGCATCAGCTTTTCTAATGGCTTGCTAGAGCATTGTGATCTGCTGTAGCGTAGTGGTTTTAGCAACATGCTTTGGCTCCGAGCATCACAGGTTTTGACACACTCGTTATTTAACCAATCCGAAGGCAGTTGCCTGCTGCCTACCTGCCTCCAGAAGGACCATGGAAGAATGGAACTGGAATGTAGAGCGTCCTTTTTACGGGCTATTTTGTGTGTTTTTTTGTTTGTTTTTGCATTGATCTTAACTTTTGTTGTACATAATCTTTCTGGGCATCAGAACAGCGATCACTAGCCTTGATTTGGAACGTTGCCACAGTAGATTGCCATGGTAAATCAGTAAATATTTTATTTCTATTGTACGGAATGATTGTCAAATAGATCAATTGCCCTTAGTCTGTTTGTTGACTAAATTATTGCGATGACAATACCAACTAGAGGGCGAACATACAGTGTATTGAAAGACTTTGGTTGCAAGCGGGACTCCGGCATCATCTTTTACAGAGCGGTATTGAGGTGATCAATAATGGTTACGCTTGGGCCTCCCGAGTGGCGCTGCGGTCTGAGGAACTGCATTTCAGTGCTTGAGGCGTCACTACAGTCCCGGGTTCAATCCCAGGAATGGGAGAACCATGAGGCAGCGCACAATTGGCCCAGCGTCGTCAAGCTTAGGGGAAGCATTGTTCTTGTCCCATCATGCTTTAGCACTCCTTGTGGTGGGCCCGGGCGCCTTCATGCGCCTTCATGCTGATTTCGGTTGCCAGTTGTATGGTGTTTCCTCCAACACATTGGTGCGGCTGGCTTCTGGGTTAAGCGAGCCAGGTGTCTGTTTCTCTCACTCTCTCTCTATCTATGTGGTGCCTTAGAGTGTCAAGTTAAGGCCTCAACATCTTGCTGAATTTATCTGAACTAACAACTATCTGAATTTTTGTCGGTATCCAATTTGAAAGTGCTGAACGAATAGAACTACCTCGTCGCAGCTCGTTTGTCTGCACTGGCTTATACTTAGAGCTAAGTGTTAATGATATATACATACATCTAATACTGCTTGTGTATGGTTCAAAAGTCCAAACTCATTTTGGCCTTCATTATTAAAGGAGAATGCAGTTCTTATCCACTTACACAAATCCATAAGGAGTCAGTAGTAACCACATTTGTTTAAGCAAGTCAGCCATATCAGCTATGGTTTTTTAAAAATGCAGTACATGACACGGAATGAACTGTTTCACTGCCAGACAAGGCTCCACTGATAGCCAGGTGTAGCAGTGGTAAGATGTTGGGACTGCTCTTGGGACAGCTTTATGTAGGCCCTGACAGTGTGCGGGCACCGTTTGTCACCGTTATAGTGCAATTAATGTATTGTTTAGTGTTGTGTTGTGTAGTGGGTTTGCTAACATGCATCTAAAATTATGTTTTGTTTGCAACAACCAAGATTTACATGCTAAAATTGCCACTGATGCTACTACAGTGGGATACCTGGTCATTTGTTAAACTGAATGCATCCAACTGAAATATGTCTTTCCTCTGAATCAGAGAGGTGTGGGGGGCCACCTCTGCCTTAAATTGATATTCACAGTGCCCAGGGAACAGTGGGTGAACTGCCTTGCTCAGAACACTAACATTTTTACTTTGACAGCTCTGGGATTTGATCCAGCAACCTTTCGGTTACTGGCCCAACACTCTAACCTCAAGGCTACCTGCCGCCCCTCAGTGGTTATAAACGTCTCACGCTTGTTGGAATCTGAATGCGTTATCGATGAGTGATGAGTCAAAGAAGTTAGTGCAAAAAGGGTCAATGCAGATAGTTAGTCAAATAGCTACCCGGACTATTTAGCAGTCTTATGGCTTGGGGGTAGAAGCTGTTTATTGTCCTGTTGGTCCTAGACTTAGTACCACTGCATTGTTGCATTGATACCACTTGCCATGCAATAGCAGAGAGAACAGTCTATGACTTGGGTGGCTCGAATCTATGACAAAATGTTTCGGGCTTTCCTCTGCCACCGCCTGGTATAGATGACCTGGATGGCAGGGATCTCGGCCACAGTGAGGTACTGGGCCATCCGCACTACCCTCTGTAGCGCACTGCGGTTGGATGCCAAGCAATGATACAGCCAGTCAAGACGCTCATAATGGTGCAGCAGTATAACTTTTTGAGGATCTGACGACCAGTGGTGGAAAATGTACCCAATTGTCATACTTGAGCAAAAGTATAGATAACTTAATAGAAAGTTACTCAAGTAAAAGTGGAAGCCCCCAGTAAAAATACTACTTGAGTAAAAGTCAAAGTACAGTATTTGCTTCTATATGTACTTATATCAAAAGAAAAGGTATGAATCATTTCAAATTTCTTATGTTAACGGTAATCCGTCTCCGGCCGGCCTTGTGAATGTTAACCTGTTTAAAGGTGTAACATCGGCTAAGGAGAGCGTAGTCACACAGTTGTCCGGAACAGCTGATATTCTCACGCTTCCCTCGAAGTGAGCAGAGAAGGCATTTAGCTGGCCTGGTAGGTTCACGTCACTGGGCAGCTAGCGTCTGGGTTTCCTTTTGTAACCGGTGATAATTTGCAAACCCTGCCGTCATCTAACCACTTCTCTATTGAGCACATCACTGGTACTGCCTGTTTGAGATTTTGCATGTAAGCAGGAATCAGGAGGATAGAGTCATGGTCAGATTTGCCAAATGGAGACTAGGGAGATTTTTGTATGCGTCTCTGTGTGTGGAGTAAATGTGACCTAGTCTTTTCACCTCTAGTTCTACAGGTGACATGCTGGTAGAAATGAGGTAAGCCTGCATTCAGTTTCCCTGTATTAAAATCACCGGCCACAGGGTGTGATGCCTCTGGATTAACATTTTCCTGTTTGCTTATGGCCCTATACAGCTTGTTGAGTGTGGTTTTAGTGCCAGCATTGGTTTGTCATGGTAAATAGACAGCTAGAAAAAATAGAGTTGAATGCTCTCTTGGTAAATAGTATGGTCTACTGCTTATCATGAGGTATTCTAAGTCAGGCAAGCAGAACCTCGAGACTTAATATTAGAGATCGCGCACCAGCTGTTGTTAACAAAGAGACACACATCAACCCCTTGAGCTTACCCGACGCTGCCGTTCTGTCCTGCCGATATATAAAAAGCAGCTCAAATATTATTAATGTCCTTGTCCAACCAAGTTTCCAAGAAACATGGGATATTACAGTTCTTCAGGCCCCGTTGATAGGAGCTCGTCCACTCACAAGGCTAATTTGAATTTCCTGATGCATCAAGAAAATTCTCTGCAACAAAAGACTGATCAAGTTAAGATCTGACATCTGTAATTAACATTTAATTGAGAAGGTTTTTGGGAAAGCCTTTCTATCTACCAGAAGACAGTTAGGCCTATCATTAGCATCGCTATTTTTTTCCTCTTCCTTAATTGTTTGAAATCTGGATGTTTTACTTCATATTATGAGGAATGTATTACCTTGCTTCAAAGTAGCCTATAGCCACAATCCCACCATAGAAATGTGAAGACAATTATTTTATAAAGGCTTCTTCATATGCGATCTGCTGTTCAATTGGTTTTCTTGAAATTTTGCTTCATTATTTAGCTGCCAGATGCATTATGATAGTCGTATTAGCAACCCAATGATAGTTGTTGTGTCTTCAGATCTCCCCTCTTTTAAAATGTTGAACGGATATTTCCATCTCTGTCCCTGAAACTGCTTGCATGTGCAGTGCACATTTTAGAACTGTTTTCTGTTAATTGCATTTTGGAACATTCACGCATAGGCCTACTATCGTGTGCACATTGCTGCGTGTAAAATGTGAAAAAATTATAGTTTATCAACATTTTAAGCTAAACATTCTGATCTGTTCCATTAGCCTTATTACTTATGTGTACTTATTACTACTTTGATAAGAATTGTGGGGATTAAGACGTGAGTAAATAATAAGTGGGTATTCGCCGTATACCTGCATAAACCCTCCACTGCACCTCTTTACATATACTTATTTGTGCTACAATGGGCATCAATCAACAACTGTAATGCCAAGCTGGTAAAATTGCACAACATCCAGAAAAGATTGTTGTTAATGATAATAGTGTATTACATACTAGTTGCCTTGTGAAAAGTAGAGGAAACAAAAACAACAAATTTCCCACTTGCTGTGAAAATGACTTTCAAATTACACATTTAATGGGGAGGCTCTGCAATCACACTGCAATACCACAACTTGAGTGGCAAACTGTGGATTTCAACATGTAGTTGTTATTGGCTGCAGATGGAAGCTTGTCAGTGGGTGAGAGGTGGAGGGACTAACTAGCTTCCTCTGTGAACCCTCATCCTGTTCCACAACCCCCTGCACGCATGCAGGCACACACAGACCACCACCACCCCATCACAATCTCCAGCAGCTCCAGAGCTCTCCCCCTACATCTGCCCTGAGTGATCAGAGCTCCCAAATTACCTTGCCAGCCAGAGCCCCGGTCGGTGCTCAAAATAACTGCAAGGGTGCTCTGTGTGGCCTGCTCTGCGTCAGCCCAGCCATGGCAACCCAGCTCGTCTGATGACTCTCCCCCCCTCTGTCTTTAAACCTTGCTCTTCATTAACATCAAAGAGCCATCAAGCACCACCACTAATCGAATTCTGTTTGTAGTGCAATAAGTAATAAGCACACACACACACATAATTAATTACCATAAAAGGTTACTCCCTGATACAAATCAAGGTTTATCAATTAAGCCATGTTGGGGTTAATTATGAAATTGAATTAAGAGTAAGACATCAACTGGGAAGGATTTTTCTCAAGTAAATGATGGATTATGATATTATGGATTGTGATATCATGGTGGTTGAGAAAGAATTTCATGGAATGCCACCTTATCTATTTGGTGTCACCTGTTGAATGTCCACAAATGCTTTTCTGTACTGTACATATATGGATTTAAGAGATCTCCAGAAAGCACTATAATCACGCCAACCTCATAGGGTAACTTTGTGTTTGTGTTCCGTCTTACCTTCTTCTAGCGTGACTTCTACAGAGAATAGCTAGCTTAGTCAGGTGCGCACACACACACCCTGAGGTGGTAGAACTACCCATGAGAGGTATCGACATGTAGCACCAAACAAGGGGAGGGGGTGAGGGACACAGGCACACACTGCCATGATGTCTCTGGCCGTTTGATCAAAGCAGAGCTGCCTTCCCTTCAGGCAATCACTGATGCTAAAGCACGGTCATTAGTCTCGCTGTTCTCCACAAGAACTAGAATGAACATGCTGCTGGGGTGGGAATTGTCTGTTTCTTGGGATTTCAGCACACACAAAACATCCTGAGATGATGCACATTGTTGTAGAGAAGAAGAAGAGGCAATTAGTTTGGATCAGTTTGTACTTTTTCAATTGCATAATCTGAGTGCACTAGCATTTGATCATTTTGGTTAGCATCTGATTAATTTCATTGATAGTTATTAATCAGTAAGGTATTTGTTATGTGTTTTTGCATTCTTTTAAAGAATGTGAATAAAGTGAAAGTGCCCTACACTTGCCAGGCACTCAGAAAGGTTACACAATGAGTGGTTGGCAAGGCTTTGTTATTTGATACAGATACTGTATGTAGCCAGATATGTACCAGAGACAAACTTTTTCCTACGTGTTATCACAAGTCATTGAATGTTTAACTCATCTGACTGTGAATGAGGTGACTGAGGTGTTTAGGTGACAGTGATTGGATGACCTGTGAATTGACTCAACCAAGATTGTACCAGACCAGAAGCACTCAGCCTGTAAGTGACACAATGAGAGTATCATCTCAAATGGCATGTGACACCAATCAGACCAGAAAAAAATATGGTACTGACAATCAAGGCAACCGGCTAGGTGCATCCAACGCACGCACGTACATACGCACGCATGCAAGCACACACACACACACACACACACACACACACACACACACACACACACACACACACACACACACACACACACACACACACACACACACACACACACACACACACACACACACACACACACACACACACACACACACACACACACACACACAACACACACAGCCACCTTGAGAAATAGACAGCTCAATAAGTCAATGGTCATGAATAAAGGTACAAATTCATACATTATTCTCCAGAACAGAATTGACTGACGTTACAGTACAGTAGGTTGAAACGCTCAAGGTGTTTTCCCGGATGCCTATGAAGACTTTAGGACATCTCATTTTCCCTACACTTTTTTTGTTGCCTTATCTAGAACACAGAGTCTGATTTTGCTGTAGATGTATTTATCTATACTTTACATGGATTTTGAAATGTTCCCTGAGCATCCAGACTCTTACAGAATCTCAATATTTGCGTCTCCTGTCTCAGAGCTGGTGATGCTTATCAAAGGAAAGACAGAACTGTAATGAAAAATGCACCTGCGGTTCAAACACTTGTCAAATATTCCTATTTCAAAGCGCTGTTGGAATTACACAGAAACATTATTTGATTTGCTTGTTTAAATATAGACTTCAACTATCTGCTTGCACAGAATATTCCATTAATTGTCTTTCTCCCATCAAGCCAAAGTTATTAACGATTTATATTCATGCTGTTTCCATAGTTCTTCCTTGCAGAAGGAAAAACGACGGAAACCAATCATGCGCTCTTGCCCCGGACCTGCTTGTTCTTATTATAGCTCAGTGATCTCATCTCAAACAGTCTCAGGTGAGTGTAATTTGTGTTTGTGGCCAAATGATCACAACTGTTTGTGGCTAGACAAGCTAACTAGCAGTAAACAAATCTGTTTTCACGAAATGTCAATAATGTGGTCATCAAAATACACAATAAATCATTAAAAAGATGAATGTAGCAGTTGTTACCTCCCAAAAAATCCCTATACTGTACTTTGTGATATTGACGCTACTGTATATGAGCCCAAATGTAAAGCAAGTGCTAAGAACCTTCAAATCGGGGGGACAGACCTTTTTGTGAAACCCGTGAAATCAGTGTGTATTTGCTCTTTGCAATGTGTATTCCTAAAATAATCAGAGTAATATACAGTAGATGTGACATTTTATTGGCAAACATTATGGGAATGTCCAGATAACTAGACACCGGAACACCTGCTTTCCCTTACCCTGTGGTTTCACGTCGGTTGGGAGTCCTGTGGTTGCCATCCAGGTCAACATCCCAGGAGGTTTACCAGGATCTCCGGGAGGATTTCTGAAAGACCCGCGCCACTTGTCTCCCTCCTCATTGCCCCTGGGACTGTGTCATCGACCTGCTAACATAACAGACTCTGCGACCTCCGCACAGCCGTATCTACCCCGCTGTTGGTGGTTGAAACCAAGGCTATGGAGGAGTACCTCCAGGATGCTCTCTGACAGGGTTTCTTCTTTGTGACCAAGAAGGAGTGGGGTTCTACATCCGTGTATTGACTACAGAGGCCTTAATGCCATCACCACCTCCCGTTGGTGCTGGCCGCCATCGAACAGCTCCGCTGGGTTTTTCACTAAGCTGGACCTGCGGAGTGCTTACAATTTGATCCGCACCCGGGAGGGGGATGAATAGAAGATGGCCTATGGCACAATGTCTGGGCACTACCAGTACCTGGTGATGCTTTATGGATTAGCCAATGCTCCATCGGTGTTCCAGGTATTCGTGAAAAAGGTGCATGTCAGTTGGTCGTGTACAGTACCAGTCAAAAGTTTGGACACACATACTCATTCAAGGAATTTTATTTATTTTTTACTGTTTTCTACATTGTAGAATAATAGTGAAGACATCAAAACGATTAAATAACCGATACAGTGCCTTGCAAAAGTATCCATCCCCCTTGGCGTTTTTCCTATTTTGTTTCATTACAACCTGTAATTTAAATTGATTTTTATTTGGACATACACAAAATAGTCCAAATTGGTGAAGTGAAATGAAAAAAATAACTTGTTTCAAAAAATAAAAAAAATAAAAAAGTGGTTCGTGCATATGTATTCACCCCCTTTGCTTTGAAGCCCCAAAATAAGAATTGTTGCAACCAATTGTAACGGCCGTTGGCGGTGGAAGAAGGTGAGGACCAATGCGCAGCATTGTAAGTGTCCATATTTTTTATAAAGTAATAGAACACTGAACAAAAACAACAAAATGAACAAACGAAACCGAAACAGTTCTGTCTGGTGCAGATACAAACACTCAACAGAACACTCACCCACAAAACACAGGTGGGAAAAGGCTACCTAAGTATGATTCTCAATCAGAGACAACAAATGACACCTGCCTCTGATTGAGAACCATACCAGGCCAAACACAAAACCACAACATAGAAAAACAAACATAGACTACTAACTCACGCCCTGACCATACTAAAAAAAAGACATAGCAAAAAACTAAGGTCAGAACATGACACCAATTACCTTCAGAGGTTGAATGAATGATGGATAGTGCGAAATACAGGGAAATGATTTGATGGAAACCTGCTTCACTCTTCCAGAGATTTGAGACTGGGACGGAGGTTCACCTTCCAGCAGGACAATGACCCTAAGCATACTGCCAAAGCAAGCTCAGGTGGTTTAAGGGGAAACATTTAAATGTTTTGGAATGGCCTCGTCAAAGCCCAGACCTCAATCTAACTGAGAATATGTGGTATGACTTAAAGATTGCGGTACACTAGCGGAACCCATCCAACTTGAAGGAGCTGAAGCAGTTTTGTCTTGAATAATGGGCAAAAATCCCAGTGGCTACATGTGTCAAGCTTATAGAGACATACCCCAATAGACGTTCAGCTCTAATTGCTGCAAAAGGTGTCTCTCCAAAGTATTATTTTTTTTAAATGGGGGGAGGGGCTGAATAGTTATGCACGCTCAAGTTTTCTGTTTTTTTTATCTTACTTCATGTTTGTTTCACAATAACACATATTTTCCATCTTGACAGTGGTCGGCATGTTATGTAAATCAAATTATACAAACTCCCAAATTGTAGGTTGCAAAGGAAACAAAATAGGAAAAATGCCAAGGGGGTTAATACTTTCGACAAGCCACTGTATGGAATCATGCAGTAACCAAAAAAGTGTTAAACTAATCTAAATATATTTTATATTCTTCAAAGTAGCCACAGTTTACCTTGATGACAGCTTTGCACACTCTTGGCATTCTCTCAACCAGCTTCACCTGGAATGCTTTAACAACAGTATTGAAGGTGTTCCCACATATGCTGAGCACTTGTTGGCTGCTTTTCATTCACGCTGGGGTTCAACTCATCCCAAACCAACTCAACTGGTTGAGGTCGGGTCGAGGCCAACGTATCTGATGCAGCATTACATCACTCTCTGTATTGGTCAAATAGCCCTTACTCAGTCTGGGGGTGTGTTTTCAATGTCCTGTTGAAAAACAAATTATAGTCCCACTAAGCGCAAACCAGATGGGATGGCATATCGCTGCAGAATGCTGTGGTAACCATGCTGGTTAAGTGTGCCTTGAATTCTAAATAAATCACAGACAGTGTCACCAGCAAAGCACCACCACATCATCACACCTCCTCCTCCATGCTTCATGTGGAAACCACACACGTGGAGATCATCCGTTCACCTACTCTGCGTCTCGCAAAGACATGGCAGTTTGAACCAAAAATTATACATTTGCACTCGGACCAAAGGACAGATTTCTTCCGGTCTAATGTCCATTGCTCGTGTTTCTTGGTCCAAGCAAGTTTCTTCTTCTTATTGGTGTCCTTTAGTAGTGGTTTCTTTGCAGCAATTCAACTATGAAGGCCTGATTCACTCTTCTGAACAGTTGATGTTGACATGTAGCTGTTACTTGAACTCTGTGAAGCATTTACTTGGGCTGCAATTTCTGAGGCTGGTAACTCTAATGAACTTATCCTCTGCAGCAGAGGTAACGCTGGGACTTCCATACCTGTGGCGGTCCTCATGAGAGCCAGTTTCATCATAGCGCTTGATGGTTTTTGCGACTGCACTTAAAGAAACTTTCAAAGTTCTTTAAATGTTCCGTATTGACTGACCTTCATGTCTTAAAGTAATGATGGACTGTCGTTTCTCTTTGCTTATTTGAACTGTTCTTGCCATCATATGGACTTGGTCTTTTACCAAATCTTCTGTACACCACCGCTACCTTGCCACAACACAACTGATTGGCTCAAAAGCATTAAGAAGGAAAAAAATCCACTATTTAACTTTTAACAGGCATACCTGTTAATTGAAATGCATTCCAGGTCACTACCTCATTAAGCTGGCTGAGAGAATGCCAAGAGTGTGCAAAGCTGTCATCAAGGCAAAGGGTGGCTACTTTGAAGAATCTCAAATATAACATATATTTTGATTTGTTTATTGCTTTTAACTCAATATGTGTTATTTCATATTTTTGAAGTCTTCACTATTATTCTACAATGTAGAAAATAGTAAAAATAAAGAAAAACCTTTGAATGAGTAGGTGTGTCCAAACTTTTGACTGGTACTGTATATCGACGACATCCTGATCTACTTGGCCACCTTGGAGGAGCACATCGCAAATGTCCGGGTAGACCTGGGACGCCTCCTGGATAACCATCTGTACGTCAAAGCGGAGAAGTGCCAGCTCCATCAGGCTGCCGTCTCCTTCTTGGGATATCGTATCAGCCAGCTGGGAGTGGTTATGGAGGAGAGGAAGGTCGATGCAATTAGGCCATGGCCAGTCCCAACCACCATAAAGGGTTTTTGGGGTTTGACAACTTCTACCGCCGCTTCATTAGGTACTTCAGCTCCATCACCTCTCCCCTCACCTCTCTCCTCAAAGGTGGTCTCCATGAGTTGGTGCAGAGTCCTGCTGCCGATAAGGCCTTCCGCCTACTGAAGGGGCGTTCCACCTACGCCCATTGCTGAAACACCCGGATCCTACGCTGCTTTTCGTGGTGGAGGTGGACACCTCAGAAGTGGGCGGGGGGCCGTCCTGTCACAACGTCAAAGTAACTCACAGAAATTGTATCCATGTGCATACAACTCTCAAAAACTGTCTCCTGCAGAAAGGAACGATGATGTCGGTGACTGGGAACTCCTGGTGGTGCAGTTGGCATTACAGATGCACAGAGATACCATGACAAGATCCTGAGGTCCATTGTCGGGCCATTCACTGGCCACCATCCACTCTTGTTTTAGCACAATAATGCACAGCCCCATGTTGCAAGGATTTGTACACAAGTCCTGGAAAATGAAAACGTCCCAGTTCTTCCATGGCCTGCTTTATTCACCATACATGTCACCCATTGAGCATGTTTGGGATGCTCTGGGTCAACATGTATCTCCAGCAGCTTCGCACAGCCATTGAAGAGGAGTGGGATAACATTCCACAGGACACAATCAACAAACAGCCTGATCAACTGTATATGAAAGAGATGTGTCGCACTGCATGTAGAAATTGGTGGGAACATCAGATACTGACTGGTTTTCTGATCCATGTGCCTATCTTTTTTTATGGTGTCTGTGACCAACAGATGCATGTCTGTATTCCCAGTCATGTTAAATCCATAGATTAGGCCATTTGAATCTATTTCAATTTGACTGATTTCCCTATATGAACTGTAACTCAGTAAAATCTTTTAAATTGTTGCATGTTGCTTTTATATTTATGTTCAGTAGAAGTCAACTACATTCTCTAGCTAGCATTTGTAGCTAGCCAGCTTGCTACCGCTAACATTACTTTGTTGGTAGACTTGCTAATTGCTATTTAGCCAATGTCAGTTAGGCTTTGTGTGTCTCTGTGAAAAAATATATTGTGTCTCTGTAAAAAAGATAACATAGCCTATAAACTAGCTAGCTAACGCTATTGTAACGTTACTGTACCGGTGGGTTTGCTGTTTGCTATTGTGTGTCTCTGTGAAAAAGATAGCTAGCTAACCATTTATACACAGCCTATTTACCTGGCCACTAGCTAGTCATGTGATGATGTGTTTGCTTGATAGCTACTTGAATTGAGTGTGTGTGTGTGATCTGTGTAAGGACCGCGGAGGTACAGCACTACAGCACTGCAGTGTGTTTGAAGACCTTTGCGTCCAAGGGGAGCATAGAGCTGGGAGAGTTCATGGTGACTGTGGAGAGGGCCAGTTGCAGGGATCATACTGCTGAACGTACACAGCCATGGAGCAATCAACAACACTCTCTGTGGTACAGCCATCACTGGTAGTTAGCCTACCTGTCTATGAATCTGGAGACAGTGGATATGTTTGGAGTGGAGAGGACGGTGGACTCAGTGGAGGACTGTGGTGGTTATTTCTGTATTATCAAATGAGGAGAGGTAAGCTTATCACATAAGTCAGAGTTATGCTTAATCAAACATCTTTATTCACTTCTTCATAAGAGAGCAAGGTCACTACATGCACACTAAGTGAATAGAGGGAGATCTCTGCAATAATGTAGCTGATCAACTCTCTTGGCTATTGGGTTGAGGGCGCTGACACTAAGAATATAAAGATGTTTTATAGCAAAGATACACCCTCCTAGTCTACATGACAAACAACAGATGTGTGGAATGGGTCACAAAGTGAGACTTGATATGAGAAAGGAGTATCTCCCAGCCAGATAGCATTTGCTATGAAGACTGTTCGTATGTTCATGAATATGTTATTACATTACATTACATGTATTAACATATCATGTGTCATAAAAAGTTTGAATTTTCTCACTACCCTCAAATACCTGCTTCTCACCTGCAGAAATGGGCCAACTACTGTACATTGCCTGGTTGTAAGCAAACCATAATATCCAGTATTCAGGATGTGGAGGACCCCCCCACCCCACCCGTGTACAGTAGCCAGCACTTTCAGCCAGAGGATTTCGGATTGGAACTGAGGTTTTCAACTGATGGGGTTGGCATGTCGTCGAACATTGGAAAGAGATGCCATTCTATTGATTTTCACTTCACTTCAAAGAGGGAGCTATCCGATCAGCCAACATCCGTGCTGCAGAAAAGAAGTCAAGCTGAGGTAATGTAGCTAACTTTACCTAGCTAACTAACTAGCTAGCTAGCAAACTGCATTTGTGTATCTCAACCAAACTCTAGCTAGCTAGCTTTAATAATACACTGGCTAAACATTCCAAAGCATATCGATGTAATTAGGCAGCTGCTCTCTGGCAATGTGATTTTTAACTTTGTAAGCTAACGTTAGCTTTGTTAGGTTACGTTAGCTAACCGTTAGCTATCTGGCTAACTAACTACCGCAGGCTAAAGTGACAGTGTTCTATTTAGATTCCAATCCCTTCAACATCTGCAGATGCATCAACATCAAGCGCAGCACCAGGACCTAGTGTAAGTCACCTTCTAAAATCGTACTAAAATCTACTAAATCTTTCCATGACTCCATGATGAGCAATGAATATACTGGAGCCAGGCATAAACATGGTCTATACTAAATCGTGTTGTCATAGCTGGTGTGTTTACAAGTAGGCTACAACTTCTATTGTAGTTTTCTCTGTATTATGGAGTCTTAGTTGGTTGTTCATACATGGTTTGAAGTCTAATTTGGAGAAAAGGAGGAATTAGTAAGGAGGGGATGGTGTGGGTGACTGACTGGGGTGGGTATTGTGTGTGAAGGTTAGTATGGATTATCTATTGACATGAGGGGGTGTGTGGATATAGTATGTTGTTTGAGTGTATATTGATGGGGGCAAAGTAGTACAATTTTGGCTAATCACTGACTACTGGGTGCCCTACATACTAATCCTGATGACGATGACTTTGACCCCAGCGTTAGTAGTACAGCGCCTGAGACCATTTGGATGAAAGCTTTCAGCCTGGAATAAGCTCAAGCTCAACATCATCTGACTTTGAAACAAGCCAGGAGAGCCAAAGGCATTTATGAAAGCACAATACTCTCTTGAGAAAACAAAATCACCAATACACTCCTCAAACCTTTCAGACCCTTGCAGTCAGTTCTTTGGCATGGGGGAGAGGGTCTGTTAGTATACTCTCCTAGCCTATTTACTCTACTGTTGGCAGTGCTTGTCTGCTTAACAGCACAACTGTAGGTGTGCATACTCAACAACAAACGACGGGACTGTCTACAAGTCAAGCCCCCCCTCAAACTTTTTCACATCTTTGCTAACATCTCAATGCCCTATTATAGACTGAGTGTAACAAAACACATACCTGGCTAGTGTACACTTTTTTGTTTGCAGTCTCTTTCTAGAGCTGCGACCTGAAGATCAATGACATCATCATGATTCAACCTTGTTTTTGTCTTCAGATTTCCCAATTGTTTTGAAAGCACTACAAATCCAGAGAATACACAATTTGCCCACACTGCCGCCCCACACTGTACAGGGAGAACACTGTAAGAATGTCCCATGTTCTGAATTCTGTCACTGTACATTTCAAAAGTGGTAAACCAATAGTTATATTGACAACGTCCGTCCTAGCACGCTCATGAATGTCTTAATCGAAATTACGGATTGCCTCTTATCCGCCTTTCGTCCCCTTATGCCATAGTTTGTACATCTCAATTGTCATTAGAAACCACATTTGTTTAAGCAGGCCAGCTATATCAGTTATGTTTTTTTTAAAGGCAGTAAATGAGGCTGAATGAACTGTTTCACTGCCAGACAAGGCTCCGCTGATAGCCAGGTGTAGCAGTGGTAAGATGTTGGGACTGCTGTTGGGATTCTGCTGTTGGGACAGCTTTATGTAGGCCCTAACAGTTTGAGGGCATTGTTTGTCACCGTTATAGTGCATTTTATGTATTGTTTAGTGTTGTGTAGTGTAGTGGCTCTGCTGGCATGCATCCCATTTATAGATTTATTTGCCCCACCAAGATGTACATGCTAATATCACCACTGAGTATAGTACAGAATGTCTAGTTTGCTCGCAATTGCATTATGGTATAAATAATGCTATCTGTTGTACATATGCATATAAAAGGGTTTATATCATTTTTTTTTACACGTGTACTGACAAGTGGCTAAATGATTCCAACTGCATCAGAAACCAACAAAGTGTTGACTTCAACTTCTTGATCATTTCATTGTGATATTCATCAAATGTATTTGGATAAACTAGCTTCAGTCGTACTGCTAAAACAAATTATGCAGGGAGTTGGTATATCATTTAAACTGATTTGTTGGCGAGTAAACATGTTTTGATAAAACGGTAGATTAGTCTGTCAATATAGCAAATAAGTAGACATCACTTGTATTCAAGAATATGTTTATTTGCTCTGGAGTCCGATGTGAGTTTACACAGCAGTATGCAGGAACAGTTATATAAAATATACTACTAAAGCTTATAATAAATACTACAGTTCAACAAAGGGAATACTTGCATATGAGGTGTTCAGAGTCACTTTGATGCAAGGGGAGTTTGTTGTTATGGGACCTTTCACATCTCCTCTTGAGTCATCAACTTCTTTGTATCCAAGAGGTATTGTCTGTGAGAGAATGAAGAAAGCGCTATTACACATTCATGGGCAGTTGTTGTGTACTGTCTGTATTCCTACTGTAGCAGCATGGTGTACAATATGAGACATCTCACAGACACACATTGGCTAGCTAGTTAGCTAGCTACAACACACAGGTATAGACACTCCAAGACTAATATGACTCATCATCAGCTCCCGGATCTCGGCGTCATGATGGCCGACTTCGTGCAGTTCCTCTTACTGCGAAATCTGAGCGACGTCATCATGTATGCCCGCGAGGACTTCTCCCCCTTTGCCTCCCACCGACCCCTGGGGGCGGGCACCTTCAACACCTCCTCATATTGATGACACACACTGTGGCTGCTTCTCAATAGTCTAGTAGCTTCCTCTCACAGGCACTTTAGTGCAGACAATACTATTCTGGTTGTACAGTGGCCCTCTAGATCTAAAGTACTGATCAAATATGAATAGTTTTATGGATGAAAATATGATATGTACTGTTTTAACTGTCTACTGTTAGTTTAAATTAGATGTATTAAAACAAATTCCAACTCTGTTCATATGGAAATCACAAAAGTTACACTTGTTAGTTGATGTGAATAAAATAATAGCTCATTTCATGTCTTGTATGTTTCCCGTGCTTAATATCTGTTAATCACTTTATCCTCGAGTGAGAATTTCAGTCACTGCTACTTTGCATTAGCTCTGATGTGATCAACACCTACGTTTGTAAGAATAAAGTTGTAAATTCAATTAAGCTTGTCTAACTCAACAAGTAATGCTATTGTTTGTATAAGTTCACTGCCCGGATATCCTAGGAATGTGAAAGCCTTTGAATAACATGTGTGTATTATTAATACTCCAGACCATCTTGCGAGGCAGACTGAGACAGCGTATGACTTTCCTAGTCCTTGATCATGACATTCAGTTCCATTACATTACACATAAGAGTCATTGAACGAAAGCGTCTTCTCTACAGGGGACTTTTGATAAGAGCCCTGACATTCAGTCTGAACATTAACACGCATCGCTTGCGGTACAGTTTTGGAAGCTTAAGGACCTTATCTTTCATATCAGCGATAACAAACAAAAAAGTTCAGTTGATAAACCCTTTTTATAGGGTTAGAGTTAGTGTTACAGAGCGTGTTTACAGAAGACAGACAAACGACAGAGGGACTACCTAGCTATCTAGTATGCTCTTGAACATCTGTGTGTGATGGAAGGCTGCCAGAAATGTGTTGTCACTGAAAATCACCGTCGGCTGCAACTGTGATGAAGCCGGTTAAAAACAGTGTACAGTAAGTATGTATTTTGCATTTGTGAAATTATTTTGATGTGATATGAAAGTAAAGGGCTTTATGTTTCTAGAACCGTGTCACAATTGAAAATTGAGTATTTGGCTGTTTTGGCTGCCAGAGCCAGTCTACCTCTGAAAATAACATAAGGTCCATGGACCTTAAGGAGTAACGGAATCATTAGGCTCCGTAAAACCTCTTAGGGATAGGGGGCTGTATTTTCACGTCCGGATGAAAAGCATGCCCAATGTAAACTGCCTGTTACTCAGGCCCAGAAGCTAGGATACACATATAATTGGTAGATTTGGATAGAAAACACTCTAAAACTGTTACAAATAATGTCTGTGAGTATAACAGAACTGATTTGGCAGGCGAAAACCCGAGGACAAACCATCCAGGGAAAAAAGACATTGAGGTCATAGTATTTCCCATGTATTTCTATTGAAAGCCCTATTTAATAGGAACCTGGTTGCAGTTCCTATGGCTTCCACTAGATGTCAACAGTCTTTAGAAATTGGTTGATGTTTTTCTTTTGAGAAATTAAGAAGTACGGCTGTTCTTTGGAAGTGTCACTCCAGATGGATTAAACTGTTTGGTGCGCATGAACTGGAACACGCTTCACGTTGTTTTTATCCGGTATTGGAAACAGTTTATCCCGTTTTAAATTTTTAGCAATTATTTACGTTTTAGGATACCTTAGGTTGGATTAGAAACGTTGTTTGAAGTGTTTGGACCAAGTTTACAGGTAATGTATTAGATACTTTGTAGTCATGTTGGGCGAGTTGGAACCGGTGTATTTCTGAGTCAAACGTGCCAAATAAATGGACATTTTGGGGCTATAAAGAAGGACATTATTGAACAAAAGGACCATTTGTGATGTTTCTAGGACATTTTGGAGTGCCAACAGAAGAAGATCTTCAAAATCAAATCAAATCAAATCAAATGTATTTAAATAGCCCTTCGTACATCAGCTGATATCTCAAAGTGCTGTACAGAAACCCAGCCTAAAACCCCAAACAGCAAGCAATGCAGGTGTAGAAGCACGGTGGCTAGGAAACACTCCCTAGAAAGGCCAAAACCTAGGAAGAAACCTAGAGAGGAACCAGGCTGTGAGGGGTGGCCAGTCCTCTTCTGGCTGTGCCGGGTGGACATTATAACAGAACATGGCCAAGATGTTCAAATGTTCATAAGTGATCAGCATGGTCCAATAATAATAAGGCAGAATAGTTGAAACTGGAGCAGCAGCACGGCCAGGTGGACTGGGGACAGCAAGGAGTCATCATGTCAGGTAGTCCTGAGGCATGGTCCTAGGGCTCAGGTCCTCCGAGAGAGAGAAAGAAAGAAAGACAGAAAGAGAGAATTAGAGAGAGCACACTTAAATTCACACAGGACACCAAATAGGACAGGAGAAGTACTCCAGATATAACAAACTGACCCTAGCCCCCCGACACATAAACTACTGCAGCATAAATCCTGGAGGCTGAGACAGGAGGGGTCAGGAGACACTGTGGCCCCATCCGAGGATGGGTTAGGCAAAGGTAAGGCATTTATTATAAGGTTATTTCTGACTTTTGTGTTGCCACCTGCCTGGTTGAAAATGATTTTCATGTGTTTGTATGCGGGGCGCTGACCTCAGATAATCTCATGGTCTGCTTTAGCTGTAAAGCCTTTTTGAAATCTGACACTGTGGCTGGATCAACAAGAAGTTAAGCTTTATTTTGATATGTTACACTTATATTTTCGGTTATATATTGATATTTCTGTAGTTTGAATTTGGCGCTCTGCAATTTCACTGGATGTTGTCAAATCGATCCTGCTAACGGGATTGGCGCAGGAAGGGTTCACTAACAGGTTTTAAGAGTACATGTTGGGGGGGGGCTATGACTTCCCATACCAAACTGTCTCTATTTCTCAACACCCCCCCCCCCCCATATAAAATAGGAGAAAGACAAAATTGTCTTTGAGAGATTTTATTGGAAGGGAAAGGAAACATCTTTCACCATTTGAGTGCAAATGAAAAGCAATACCTCAATGCACTTAAGGGGCAAGGTCAACTCAGTTAGTGGGGACAGGTCAGGATGGTGAGCACACACCAGATATAGCATCATTACACTCTTGCGCTAGACATGTTCTACATGCTTTAGTTTCAATGTAAGGGAATATATTATGACCTGAAAACAAACTTGAGCCACTGGGAAAGGGTCCCGTGTCAGAATGTACCGTATCTACACCAAAGTCTGAGGAACTGTTTTCATTTTTGATTTGTTGTGATCTTCAACAACTGAGACATGAAACAAAATCAGAAACACCTTTGTGATTTGATGAATTAAGAGGACTACAGTTCCCAGAGCACACATGATGTTACCAAGCTACGGCTGTGTCATGTCGTGATTGTTGTGATTGCATTGTGTTATGAAACAGAAAATGTCATACGACTGTCTAATGAGGTGCACATATAGAGCAAGCTAGATCACAGTCCTCTCAGTCCTGAATAACTTACTTGCATACATAACATTTTCTTCATGTTTTCAGTGGTTGTCAGGGTTGTATGGTGGTGCGTCATGCATGCGTACTAAACAAGATCTATGACACCGCTCTTGCACGTTCCTGCATGTGCTAAGTTACATCATTTGTGGGGATGACAAGTTTACTGTTGACTTGTTTCTTAACTGCCTTAGAACAAAGCCGCACGTCTTGCTCTACATTGTAATCAGAGGACTAATATTAATACTACGCATGCCAGTCTCTCTTGGCTAAGAGTTGAGGAAAGACTGACTGTGTCACTTCTTGTTTTTATAAGAAACATTCACGTGTTGGAAATTCCAAATTGTTTGCATAGTTAACTTACACACAGCACTGACACACACACAAACTTACTCCACCAGACATGCCACCAGGGGTCTTTTCACAGTGCGTAGGCCCAGAACAAATTCAAGGAAACTTACTGTACTATACAGAGCCATGAGTGCAAACCTGTTTTCAAAAAAGAAAAGCATCACCTAACCTCACCCCCATTTGACCTACTAATTGTGTGCATGTACTGATATGTATGTCTAACTGATATGCACACACACACACACACACACACACACACACACACACACACACACACACACACACACACACACACACACACACACACACTGCATGCTAATGTTTTTAAATGTACAGAACCAGTCAAAAGTTTGGACACACATACTCACTCCAGGGTTTTTCTTTATTTTTACTATTTTCTACATTGTAGAATAATAGTGAAGACATCAAAAATTTGTCCAAACTTTTGACTGGTACTGTATTTAAATTGTAGGTCTTTTGTCTGTAATGGGGTGGCAGGGCAGCCTAGTGGTTAGAGTGTTGGACGAGTAACCAGAAGGTTGCAATTTCAGACCCCTGAGCTGACAAGGTACAAATCTGTTGTTCTGCCCCTGAACAGGCAGTTAACCCACTGTTCCTAGGCTGTCATTGAAAATAAAAATTTGTTCTTAACTGTCTTGCCGAGTTCAATAAAGGTTAAAAAATAAAATAGATTCTTCATTATATGTCAGACCCCAGTAAGAATATCTGTCTCCATTGGCGTCAGCTAATGGGGATCCTAATAAATCAAATATATCATTGATTTTAGGTTTGGCAAATGGATTATGGTAAAACATTCTGGCATCAAACCAAAGGCGTTTCGAAGGACAAACTTCAAAGGACAAGCGGAAGTTCAATGCCAGCTGCCAATCAATGTCTGCTCTCGGGTTCATTCCCAAAAGACACATCTATCACCAATACTAATTTAAATAAACATTTATATTTTGCATTGCTCATTCAGTTAAGCCTCTCCTTGATTGAACTCTTGTCAGGTTGCTTGGCAACCAGTGTCCCACTGGGCACAGACATCAATGTATGTTTCAACGTAATTTCATTGAAATTACGTGAAAACAACATTGATTCAACCAGTGTGTGCCCAGTGGGGTGATGCAGGTTAACAATCCTGCATGCACCAGACTGGTGCATGAGAATGGATAGGGCTGGGGCACATTAGCAACTCCACCACCTGGAAAGGACAGCAGTGGACTTACATACACACAAGAATGCACGCACACACACATACACAGGCTGGGAGTCATCTCATCGCTCAAGATGACTCTGCGTAGTTGGGGGTGGTCAAACATATTCTGAGCACACAGATTTATCTCATCTGCTACACTGGCCTCTTGAACGTGACAGGCTAACAGTGTACCAGGCTAACAAGCCATCACAGTCACACTGAGAGCTTTTAGCCTGATTGCTGACGAGGTAGATGCTCATCATTTCTTTAAAATCAACAGCTATCAGCCAACACACTGTGGGATGACAACTTCCTCTTGGGTTATTTGAATGAGTTGTCTTTTAATGTTTCTCAACGTTCAGTTTCTTGCCTTTTGAGCCATGTTGCACTTGTTGACTCTCTCTTGAGCGGCACAGTCAGATGTTCTTATCATAGGAGTTGGACAGGCGTTCTTGTCTGGATAATGCCTACACGTGATATACAGTAATATGATATATCAGGGGAGATAATATGGCATCAGGAGCATCTTATTGCTTCCACCCCTGGTTGAGCTTGGCCCTGATTCCTTTGCGGACATTTCACTGAGAGGAAGATCTAGTCTTCCTCTATAAAAGCACACATTTCACGAGACCATTTAGGGTGGCCATGAATCAGAGAACAGGCTTCGGCCAAGATGAGCCAGAAGTCCAGGTGTATTAGATTTGACTCTGGCAGGAAAAAAACAAAGCCCTTCACCTCTGATTTGTAGCCTAATGTTGCTATTTAAAAATGTTGTGTGACTGCCAACACGGGTTTTAATTCACAATTTCAATCTCTTGGATGGTCTTCTGTTTTCTTCTTTGCTCTGTTTGTAATTTATTACACCACATACAGTACCCGTTAAAAGTTTGGACATACCTACTCATTCAAGGGTTTTTCTTTATTTTATTTTATTTACAATTTTCTACATTGTAGAATAACAGTGAAGATATCAAAACTATGAAAAAACACATATGGAATCAAATAACCCAAAAAATATTTTATATCTGAGATTCTTCCAAGTAGCCACCCTTTGCCTTGATGACAGCTTTGCACACTCTTGTCATTTTCTCAACCAGCTTCACCTGGAATGCTTTTCCAACAGTCTTGAAGGAGTTCCCACATATGCTGAACACTTGTTGGCTGCTTTTCCTTCACTCTGCGGTTCAACTCATCCCAATCCATCTTTTTTAATTGGGTTGAGGTCGGGTGATTGTGGAGGACAGGTCATTTGATGCTGCTCTTCATCACTCTCCTTCTTGTTCAAATAGCCCTTACACAGCCTGAAGGTATGTTTTGGGTCATTGTCCTGTCGAAAAACAATTGATAGTCCCACTAAGTACAAACCAGATGGGATGGTGTATCACTGCAGAATGTTGTGGTAGCCATGCTGTTTAAGTGTGCCTTGAATTCTAAATAAATCACAGACAGTGTCACCAGAAAAGCACTCCCACACCATCACACCTCCTCCTCCACGCATCACGGTGGAAATCACACATGCAGAGATCAACCGTTCACCTACTCTGCGTCTCACAAAGACACAGTGATTGGAACCAAAAATCTCCAGTTTGGACTCATCAGACCAAAGGACAGATTTCCACCAGTCTAATGTCCATTGCTCGTGTTTCTTGGCCCAAGCAAGTCTCTTCTTATTATTGGTCTCCTTTTAGTAGTGGTTTCTTTGCAGCAATTCGACCATGAAGAACTGATTCCCACAGTCTCCTCTGAACAGTTGATGTTGATTTCTCCAATAAAATAAAATAACGTTTTATTTCTCACATGCGGTGCTGGGTCACCGGTGTCGAGGAAATTGAGGTAATTATGTACATGCAGGTAGGGTTATTAAAGTGGCTATGCATAGGAAATAACAGAGAGTAGCAGCAGCATAGTTTGGGTAGCCATTTGATTAGCTGTTCTGGAGTCTTGGTGCTCCAGTATTGTTTTCCGTGCAGTAGCAGATAGAACAGTCTATGACTTGGGTGGCTCGAGTCTTTGACAATTTTTAGGGCCTTCCTCTGACACCGCCTAGTATAGAGGTCATGGATGGCAGGAAGCTTGGCTCCTTTTCCTGTTGTCCACAATCATCTTCATCTTTGACTTGATCCCGTTGAGGGAGAGGTTGTTGTCCTTTCACCACACGGTCAGATCTCCGACCTCATCCCTATAGGCTGTCTCATTGCTGACGGTGATCAGGCCTACCACTGTTGTGTCATCAGCAAACTTAATGATGGTGTTGGCGTCATGCCTGGCCGTGCAGTCATGAGTGAACAGGGAGTACAGGAGGGGACTGAGCTCGCACCCCTGAGGGGCCCCTATGTTGAGGATCAGAGTGGCAGATGTGTTGTTACCTACCCTTACCACTTGGGGGCGACCCGTCAGGAAGTCTAGGATCCAGTTGCAGAGGGAGGTGTTCAGGCCCAGAGTCCTTAGCTTAGTGATGAGCTTTTGAGGGCACTATGGTGTTGAACGCTGAGCTGTAGTCAATGAATAGCATTCTCACATAGGTGTTCCTTTTGTCCAGGTGGGGAAGGGCAGTGTGGAGTGCAATAGAGATTGCATCATCTGTGGATCTGTTGGTACGGTATGCAAATTGGAGTGGGTCTAGGGTTTCTGGGATAATGGTCTTTATGTGGGCCATGACCAGCCTTTCAAAGTGTTGCATGGCTACAGACGTGAGTGCTACGGGTCGGTAGTCATTTAGGAAGGTTACCTTAGTGTTTTGGGGCACAGGGACTATGGTGGTCTGCTTGAAACATGTTGATATTACAGACTCAGAGAGGGAGAGTTTGAAAATGTCAGTGAAGACACTTGCCAGTTGGTCAGCACATGCTAGGAGTACACGTCTTGGTAATCCGTCTAGCCCAGCGGCCTTGTGAATGTTGACCTGTTGAAAGGTCTTACTCATATCGGCTGCGAAGAGCATGATCACAGAGTCATCCGGACCAGCTGATGCTCTCATTCATGTTTCATGTTTTAGAGCATAGAAGTTATTTGCTCGTCTGGTAGGCTTGTGTCACTGGGCAGCTCTCGGTTGTGCTTCCCTTTGTAGTCTGTAATAGTTTGCAAGCATCCGACGAGCGTCTGTTACTTGAACTCTGTGAAGCATTTATTTGGACTGCAATTTCTGAGGCTGGTAACTCTAATGAACTTATCCTCGGCAGCAGAAGTAACTCTGGGTCTTCCTTTCCTGTGGTGGTCCTCAGGAGAGCCAGTTTCATCATAGCGCTTGATGTTTTTTTGCAACTGCACTTGTTTTTTGCAACTACACATTTTACACATTGACTGACCTGTCTTAAAATAATGATGGAATGTAATTTCTCCTGGCTTATTTGAGCTGTTCTTTCCATAATATGGACTTGGATCAAATAGGGCTATCTTCTGTATATCACCTCTAACTTGTCACAAAACAACTGATTGGTCCAAACGCATTAAGAAGGAAAGAAGTTCTACAAATGAACTTTTAACAAGGCACACCTGTTAATTGAAGTGCATTCCAGGTGACTACCTCATGAAGCTTGTTGAGAGAATGCCAATAGTGTGCAAAGCTGTCATTAAGGCAAAGGGTGGCTACTTTGAAGATTGTCAAATATAAAATACATTGTCATTTGTTTAACACTTTTTTGGTTACTCCATGATTCCATAGTTGTTATTTCATAGTCTTCACTATTATTCTAAAATGTAGAAAATAGTCAAAATAAAGAAAAACCCTTGAATGAGTAGATGTTTCCAAACTTTTGATGGGTACTGTATCTGAAGTTATTCCGAAGGGTAGCACAGCCCAGAGAGGGATGCTGGGCAGGGCAATTCTTTAGGTAAACTGGACTATAAGCATTATATTTGATGCTTTGTCATAGGCCTTCATGTGTGCATCATATATCCATGAATCGCTGTTCATTTTCCATGAGAAGAGTATCTGACTGTCCTCTTTGAACCTCTTAACACTCAAAGGGTTAGAAAAAGGAGGGAAATAGAAGGAGAGAACTGATGGAAGTGGAGACCGGTGTAATGGTTGGTTGACAGATAGCTGTTGATTTTACTGAGCTAATTAACAACTCTCTTATTAGCAATCGGCGTGGTTAATCTACAGAACCATGCCTCCCTACACCTCATCCCGATTCCTTTACTGCAACTCTCTTCCCCTCATCACACCCTACCTCCCTCATCCCATTTCTCCCTCTTGCTCCTGGGCTCTCCATATGGTGTGAAATGCAACTTCACAAGATAAAACAGGTCATGTCTTAAAGTCCAAGTGCAACCAAAAAACGTGATTTTCCTGTGTTTTATATGTATTTACACACTGAGGTTGGAATAATACTGTGAAATTCTTAAAATTGCTATAATGCACTTTTTAGTGTTAGATCTGTTTGAGAGACCACCAGAAATGCAGCCTGTTTTGGTGGGATGGAGTTTTGGCCTTCCATCAACATCACCATGCTGTAAATTAGTTAACAGACCAATAAGAAAGAGAGTTCCAAATGTCTTTGCCAATAACACCTTATTTTAATTTTTCCACCCCCAGACAGTCCCAGCTAAATTCTTGCTTGAGAAATTGCCCTTTGCTAAAAAGCTATTGTTGTGTCTTTTTGGCCATTTTAATTGAAAACCATCACAGTAAGTTCCTCTGTTACTTAGAAACGATTTGATATTGAGATAACAATGGCTGCATTGGACCTTTAAGCTATGTCTCTAATTTACGTCCTCACTGATAATAAGTCATGCAATGGTACTCTTCCTCTCTAAGCAGTTAAAGTCCAAAGGCTCCATTTTGTATTTTCACCATGCTGACCGAACAGTGAGCAACCCATACAGTTCTAGCTACGGTTGTGAGCTGAATTGATCCCAGCATTGAGGATTTCTCACTTCATTGTTTCCACACTAATTACCTTCTTTCAGATCGACACCAGAGGCATCAATCATGGCATCGTTTCTCTCTACTCAGCGAAGTGCTATTTCAATTTTCACCTTGAAAATAACCTCATCCACAGACTGAATGACAGGATGCATGCAGATAAAAGTGGCGAGTTTTAGTATGCTACAAACATGATATAGGCTAGTATATTCTCTCAAAGAACTTCATCAAGTTTAGTTGTTACCTTTTGAATGAACTCCGCAAGCGCCTCGGAATCATCGGATTATTGTAGAAAGGTGTTGCCCTCCTGGCGTATGGAATTTCCCCAGCACTTGATGGACAGTTTACTTCGGGGAACTCTCAGAGGAGGAAAAGAGGGGAAAAGAGGTGGGAGACATACGTGACACATTTCTAAGGCTGCATTGTTTTTTCTCACTGAGGGGGTAGAATAGAGCAGATGCATCATAGACAGGTACAGTGCATTTGGAAATTATTCAGACAGCCTTATTATAAAAAATTTATTACATTCCCCCCCCCCTCATCAATCTACACACAATACCCCAAAATGACAACGCAAAACCAGTAAAAAAATAAAATAAACGAAAACATTTTTGCTAATTCATTAAAAAACAACAACTGAAATATCACCGTTACATAAGTATTCAGACCCTTTACTCAGTACTTTGTTGAAGCACCTTCGGCAGCGATTGCAGCCTCAAGTCTTCTTGGGTATGACGCTACAAGTTTGGCTGTATTTTGGGAGTTTCTTCCATTTTTCTTTTTCACTTTGTCATTGTGGTATTGTGTGTAGCTTGATGAGGAAAACAATTAAGGTAATCAATTTTAGAATAAGGCTGTAATGCAACAAAATGTGGAAAAGTCAAGAACGCACTGTAGCAAATCAGGCTTCCCTAACTTGTGCCCCACGGTCTGAATTTGGCAAAAACATTGTGTGAAATTGTCATTGTTGGACGTAAAAGATAGTAAAAAAATATCCACCAGGAAATCGGCTCCAAGTGATTTTAATTTAAGAATCTGATCCCAAGTATCCCAGACATAATAGAGAGACACGACATGATCGTATACAAATGTAAGGAAGGTTTGAAATTATTATGTTTTAGTAAAACATGATACCTATTTGGGCTTCTTGCAGTCAATTTGCAGTATACAAATGATTTGTAAATATGTTCCAGCCCCACGACTATCCGCTCAAGAAGAAATTGGCCCGTGGCTGAATCTATTTGATGATCCCTGTAGTAAATATTTGATAGGCATTGTCACTTTATCTCACATCTTCTCTTGGTCATCTACACCTTTTAGATACACACTACAGATTGTAGAGAGCCTTTATGTCACATTCCATGTACATTGTCCGCCTGTTCTGAAATGCTGTAACTTTTTGAATGGCAATTTCCCCCATAATAACATATGCGGACCAAGAATACCAACTGCATGGACTATAGATGCTGTGCAGCAGAAATATTGGCCAGTCGTGTGGAATGCGAAAAGATTTGTATATTGTTTGTGATGCCACTGTCACTGCATCAATATGACGGGACGCTCTGGGTAAGTGAAAGGTACAATAGAAAAGGAATGAGACAGATTGGCCCTGAGGCAAAGTAAAAGCTGACAGAACAGTGAAAAAACAAAAGCCAAGACAAAGTGAAGGGAACTAAGGGAACACAGCCATTAAAATGCCAGGACTTTTCTGTCATCTGCGGTGGGTAGGAGGGTTCAGCCACTGATTAGACATACTGGCTGACAGTGCGTCTGTCAACATGAATTTACTTTTAAGTTTTGTGGTGACAAAGTTAAAGAAGTCTGGGGTTGATAGAAATAGATTCCACAGGGCTTACTACTTCAAAAATAACTGAACTGGGAGATCAGGAAAATGTCATAAAACAAGCCCATTGTTATTCTATAATCTAAACTGTACAGTATATAAAAATTGTCTCGTGCTTCTGAAATGCTGCAGCAACAATGACACTTTAAATTCAGTTTATAACCCAGGCCAGTGGTTCCCAACCGGGGCTACTAATCCCCCTGGGGGTACTTGGCCTATGCACAGCGGGTACTCATGAGACCATAGGCTTGCTGGTAAAATGCACATGAGGGGGTACTTCAGGGTTACTCTGGACAGAGCAAAATTCTATTAGTGGTACAGTAACCGAAAAAGGTTGGGAACCACTGACCTAGGCGATTATCCTTTTTGTGCTTTATAAGAACATGTATGTATTCCAACTTTGTAATTTGCTCCAGTCGACGAAATCAGTCCTAAGGAATGTAGCTGCAGAGACTAGGATAAAAAGCTTTCGAAGAGGGTGGTTAAACTAGCCTACCGTCTTTTTAACAGCATATTAGCAACGTCACTGTTCAATTTTACCACTGGGCACAGACTTTATTTCAACATCTAGTTTTGATTTGCATTTGGTTGAGTTGTCAATTAACACGAATTCAGTGTGAAATTAACGAAACATGTCACCATGTCATTGGATTTAAGTTAAAAGATGGATGGAAAAAATTATGAAAATCCCTTACGTTGATTACTTTTTGCAAATTTAACCAGTTTTCCACGTTGATTCAATGTCATCAAATTACATTTTTGTGTTGGATTGATGTGGAAAGAACGTTGATTAAAACAGTTTTTGCCCAGTGTGTTGTTTGATTTTGAGAAAGTATTATTTAAATATTTTTCAGATGGCTGAGCAGTTAATGATTGAGTCTTGTAATTGCTTATGTTTAGAGACACCCCATTGCTTTCAAGATGAGTTTTACGGCTTTGTAAGAAGCAACAATGTATTCCAGGCAATTAACAAGACCCACTTCCTGGAGCGGGGAGAGATGTTCTGAAACCAACCCATCAGGGGAGCGGCTGATGGAGATGATGACGATGTTGTAAACGACTTCCCAAAACGGGGCCAGCACCTGTGCCTAGCTAAATGACTACCAAGGGATTTTTGTGGAGGGGCCCCTTTTTGGAGGGCCACCCACGAACTGTACTTACTCAGGACTCAACATACTGACCTGCACAGATCAGAGATCGGCTTAAAGTTCAACAAAGGAGGAAGGAAGTAAACTAAAGCTGTTGTTGTCAGTTGTTTAACCCCAGCCCAGTAGAGCTTGTTCTGTCATGTCTGTATAGATACAGTAAGTCTTGACACATCTCTTCATGCTCCCCTCTGACCTCCACCTTATCCCCCTCACCAATGCCCCTGTGAAAGGTGCTTGACAAGAAAAATCACTCTCGTCCATGTCACTGGATGACTTTGGGCTATCGGGGGCAGGTTGGTCAGTGATGGTCAGGCTATTGCCTCCAGAGGGATGACGATTCATTTGAAAAACCCAACCTGGAACCTATAAGGCCAGAATTGAATGCACAACACAAGTTATATGTGTTATGATCGCTGTTTCTCTGAGAAGTAAATAACATAAAACACTGAGTCTCAAATAGCCACCTGGCCCTTTTAATAGCTGGGTAACCGCACACATAAAAAGCTGTTGACAATAAAAGCCGGGTCTAAATGAATTGTTTACAAGGTTTCCTTTAATTATCAGGAATTATTTACAAGGTTTAATGTTTGATTTGTTACATAAAATAATTCAGTAATGAAATGATGGTAATCATCCATTTTTATCGGCAGAAAGAAGCTGCTAGCTATTGGCTGCTAACGGTTGAGAACTGCTAGCTAACAGACAAGTATAAAAACAGTCAATAACCTTGGGAGTACAGAATCCTAGAAATCGTCCGAAAGTAAGAACTGCTGAAAATGCACTGTCTAAGAAGATAATTTCTTTTGTCAATTTTGTTTGTTTTTTTTAAACAAAGGAAACATGACAACGTGTGTAATGATAACACATTATTAAAGGAAATAAAGAAAATGATAAAAATTCTGTAAGTGAATGCTGGAATTAAACAATTAACTATGCAAATTAGCAAAAGCTGTGTGCATTAAGGAAACACACACAATCTTCTTAAAAATACATTTCCTTTCCACACTGACCATATAATGTGGAGAGCTGAAATCTCTTCATTTTTATTAGAAGTCACATCTGTATCAAATACCCTCCTGGTTTAATAATGGCTGGCTGTGTAAGCTGATCCTCTACATTTACGGTCTCTCCTAAAAGGATTCAAAGAAATCTTCTTGATCCAGGCTAAAGCAGGGAAGGTCACACTGCAGAAAATACACCACATAAGCTGGACCTCTCCTCTCGTAGAGGGATGGAGGGATTTACAGACTAAGGCAAGGAAAATTGACAAAATGTACCTTTTCAGTACAACGTTGTTCTTGAACCGTCATTATAAATTATTGATGGAAATTGTTGTACACACACACAGCATTGAATTAGGAAAAAACTCAGCAGCATGTCCGTCCAAAAAAGGACAGGGCATTACATATTCCACCCACACACTCTGTGCCAGTGGGAAACTCACTACGCTGGGCATCTCCCCTGTTGAGAAGATACACTATTACGAAACTCTCTCTTTAACACCCAGTGTCGAACATTAGTAATCAAAGAGCCACTAAGCAACTGCTTCAGCACTATCTATGGATATCAGTGTGAGAAGCTTGTCAGGGGTCTATTCCAGCTTGTAAGTGTAGGGAATAATAAAGTTTTCACTCATGACCTGATTTTCCCACCACATTTCAAAACAGTCAATATTTCATGAGCGTTGTAAGAGAGGATGCAGAGAGCAATATTTACAATACGGCAATAGCTACCCACATAAAACGTACTACACTATACAATATAATTATATAGAATTCTGTAGTAAACTGTAGTATACTGTTGAATCCTATACTACACACTGTAGTGTCCCTCAATTGTGTAGTGCTTACTATAGAATTTTAGTATACAGTGTAGGATACCATAATACGCACTGTTGTATCCCTCGATCACATTGTGCTTACTGTAGAATTGTTTAATTGATTGGACTGCTAGCGAACTTTACTGCTAACTACTAGCTTTGCCAATGCTGTTTTGATATGAGCATGCTGTCTTTGGGGATCTCATGCCAAGGATTTCCTCTGAGGTTCCCCATTGATCGTATAGTGCTTACTATGGAACTTTGTAGTATACTGTAGAATACTATACTCCACACTGTAGTATTCTGTGATTGATTGATTGACCACTGCTACTCTAACTCCCTTTGGCAAATCTGACCATGACTCCATCTTGTTGCTCCCCTCCAAATCCCAAAGTATAATAACTTGCTCTAACTTTAACAGTTAAGACAAAAGGTGTTAACCATGTACAAGATTTCCAGCAACACAAACAAAAAATGCCTAAAATACAATAAAACAGAATAAGAAGAATAACAAATCCATATTTAGTAAGCAATAGCGGCAGGTATCATTATGTTAACAATTTACATGAATAATAGTCAGATTTGTTGATTATACCCTTAGTGCAGAATTAGTGACCAACTATCTGAATTCTGAGGCAAAACACAAGTGTCACATTTTGAAGAATTTCTGCCACTAAAACAGGTTGTGCCCGTGCTTAGGTCTATCCAACGCTGGTCTGACCAATCGGATTCCACGCTTCAAGATTACTTCGGTCACGTGAACTGGGATATGTTCCGGGTAGCCTCAGACAATAACATTGAGTTATAAGCTGACTCGGTGAGTGAGTTCATTAGGAAGTGTATAGGAGATGTTGTACCCACTGTGACTATTAAAACCTTCCCTAACCGGAAACCGTGGATTTATGGCAGCATTCGGGCAAAACTGAAAGCGGGAACAACCGCATTTAATCATGTCAAAGCGACTGGAAACATGACCAAATACAAACAGTGTAGCTATTCCCTCTGCAAGGCAATCAAACAAGCAAAGCGTCAGTATAGAGGCAAAGTAGAGTTGCAATTCAAAGGCTCAAACATGACACATATGTGGCAGGGTCTACAGACAATCACGGATTGCAAAAAGAAAACCAGCTAAACAACTTCTTTGCACGCTTTGAGGACAATAACGTGCCACCGTTACGACCTACTAACAAAGACTGTGGGCTCCTTCAACGTGGCTGACGTGAGTAAAACATTTAAACGTCCCTAGCCACGTCCTCAGAGCATGCTCATTCCAGCTGGCTGGTGTGTTTAAGGACATATTCAATCAATCCCTATCCCAGTCTGCAGTCCCCACAAGCTTCAAGTTGGCCACCATTGTTCCTGTTCCCAAGAAAGCTAAGGTAACTGAACTAAATGGCTATCGCACCGTAGCACTCACTTCTGTCATCTTGGAGTGCTTTTGAGAGACTAGTCAAGGATCATATCACCTCCACCCTACCTGGCCCACTCCAATTTTCTTACCACCCCCATAGGTCCACAGACGATGCAAACGCCATCACACTGCACACTGCCCTATCCCATCTGGACAAGATGAATACCTATGTAAGAAAGCTGTTCATTGACTACAGCTCAGCATTCAACACCATAGTACCCTCCAAACTCATCATTAAGCTTGGGTCTCAACCCCGCCCTGTGCAACTGGGTCCTGGACTTTCTGACGGGCCGCCCCCAGATGGTGAGGGTAGGAAACAACATCTCCACTCCGCTGATCCTCAACACGGGCCCCTCCTGTACTCCCTGTTCACCCATGACTGTGTGGCCTCCAACTCAATCATCAAGTGTGCAGACGACACAACAGCGGCAGGCTTGATTGCCAACAATGATGAGACAGCCTACAGGGAGGATGGTGAGGGCCCTCGGAGTGTGGTGTCAGGAAAATATCCTCTCACTCAACATCAACAAAACAAAGGTGATGATCGTGGACTTCAGGAAACAGCAGAGGGAGCACCCCCCTAGCCACATTGACGGGACAGAAGTGAAGAAGGTGGATATTTTTAAGTTCCTCGGCGCACACATCACGGACAGACTGAAATGGTCCACCCACACAGACAGCATGGTGAAGAATGTCGTAACAGCCCCTCTTCAACCTCAGGTGGCTGAAGAAATTTGGCTTGTCACCTAAAACCCTCACAAACATATACAGATGCACAATCGAGAGCATCCTGTCGAGCTGTATCACAGACTGGTAAGGCAACGGCACCACCCTCAACCGCAAGGTTCTCCAGAGGGTAGTGCGGTCTACACAACGCACACCAGGCGCAAACTACCTGCCCTCCAAGACACCTACAGTACCCGATGTCACAGGAAGGCCAAAAAGATCATCAAGGGCGACAACCACCCGAGCCACTGCCTGTTCACCCCGCTAGATCTAGAAGCCGAGGTCAGTACAGGTTCATCAAAGCAGGGACCGAGAGACTGAAAAACAGCTTCTTTTGTATATGACTAATAAAATTTGATTTGATTTAGATTTGATTTGACTTTTTAAAAACAACCACATCCACAAATGTGGATACAATGCGTTTAGACATTTGTTGAGAATAACACCAACAAAGTTAAAAATGGTTTCCGTTGTGGTCCTGGTTCAAACGTGTTACACATTTACAGCTAACCCACATGAAAAAATACTATAGTATACTATGGTCTACATGCTGTAGTATTATTATATATATAAACTATAGTATTCACTGTTTTCAGATTTCACGGTAGTATTCACTGTAGTGTTTTTACAGACCTGACTGTAGTATACTTTAGAATCTACTATAGTGTTTTTGCAGGCCTGGCTTTAGTATACTATAATATTCACTGTAGTGTTTTTACAGGCTTTACTCTAGTTTCTACTATAGTGTTTTTGCAGACATGACTGTAGTATATTGTAGGATTTACTGTAGTGTTTTTGTGGACATGACTTTAGACTAGGGTTAGCTAAAATGGCACAACTACCAGACTATGCCAGGTATTGTTTAATGAGAAGATCACCTCAACCAGAACGTAAGACACAGGCTTGTGACAGGTCACTTATTGAGTGGGTCAACAGTTCTGAGCAACGCAACGGACCAGACAAAACCTTAGTAAAAATATAAAAATGTTATTACAATTGTAACATCTAACAGTAGACAGGTTAGGTTCTAGGCCCATTAAAGGGAAACATTACAGAGGAAGATATAAAGAACAAGCTAAGTTTATTAAAGCTTAGAAGATTAGGTTAGCTGGTTTGACACAGATAATAGGGTATGCTGTGTGGGAATAAATGAGAATGAATGAGAAAGTTGATGGATGGATGGGAATAAGTGTGTCTGACAGGGAGGGAGGGTGGGAAAAGAAGGGAGGTTGGGACAAGCTTCTGTTGGGTGGGGAAACGGGGGGATAAACTGGCAGGTGGAGGTGGAGAGAGAAGTTTGGCTTGGGAGAGAGAGAATGAAGGATTGTAGAGTGGTTGTAGAGGGTACAGCAGGTCAGCACTTCAGGAGTAAATGTCAGTTGGCTTTTCATAGCCGAGCATTCAGAGGTCGAGACAGCAAGTGCGGTAGAGCGAGAGAGAGAGAGGGAGAGTCGAAAACAGCAGGTCTTGAACAAGGTAGCACATCTGGTGAATAGGTCAAGGTTCCATAGCCGCAGGCAGAACAGTTTAAACTGGAGCAGCAGCATGACCAGGTGGACAGGGGACAGCCAGGAGTCATCAGGCCAGGTAGTCCTGCATCATGGTCCTAGCTCTGGGAGCAGAGCGAGAGAGGGAGAGAGAGAGAATTAGCAAATTAATCACTTAAAAATCATACAATGTGATTTTCTGGATTTTTGTTTTAGATTCCGTCTCTCACAGTTGAAGTGTACCTATGATAAAAATTACAGACCTCTACATGCTTTGTAAGTAGGAAAACCTGCAAAATCGGCAGTGTATCAAATACTTGTTCTCCCCACTGTATGTATACTGCAGTCTGACATATCAGTAGGTTTATTTTATTCAATGTTACAGTAATGTCATTTCATATTGAAAGACAATAGATTATTTTAGCTTACTGTAACCAATCATATCATATTGGTGGATCTTCAGCAGAACTGAGATACGGCCAGGCCATGGTGGAAGACACCAGCTGTTGAGAACATGGTGGTGGCAAACAATACCATTAGACTATGAGAAATCCAGAACCACATAATTGCAAACAACACATTAACATTCACCAGGTAGGCTTGTCTACATTGGCCCTGTATTACAGCACAACCGAATCAGGATGAAACAGGTCTGAGCGACACTCAGATAGGGTTGAAGAACAGTGCTATGAATATGTGCAAGTAAGTACTATACTGTGAATGTACTATCATATCAGCACTGTATATACACATTACAGTACTGTAATCCAGTATATTGTGCCTCACCGTATTGACTGCTCTAGGTATATGCCACATATTGTCTTGTCTGTTTCAGAGAGTCTTGGAGCTGGATGCCACTGCAATTCAGCACATGTATGTTTACACTAGCCAAAAGAAGGGGACGGGGGAGGAACATTATTGGCCATTGTAATGTCCCTGGACAGCGGGGAGGGAACATCACCATGTACGCAGCCATTAGGCAGCAAGGTGTCCTCCATCACCATGCCAACCTTGGTCCCTACAACACCACCCTTCTCATCACATTCCTGGACACACGACATGGCATCCTCATTCCAGCCGAGCAGAGGGTGGACCAGAGCAGCCCAGGTATGTTGTCATCTGGGACGACGTGAGTTTCTACCGGGCTGCAAAGGTACGCAACTGGTTCGACCACCCACAATTTATTCTATACCTCCCACTATATTCCCCTAAACCCAATTGAAGAGTTTTTTCGGCATGGCGACGGAAGGTGTATGATCGCCATCCCCTCACACGCATGCCTCTATTCCAGGCAATGGAGGATGCATGTGGTGAAGTTGATGTGGGGGCTTTCGGTGGCTGGATCCGTCACTCCAGAAGATTCTTTCCCCGCTGTTTAGCCAGGGAGAACATGGCTTGTGATGTAAATGGGGTGCAGTTTAGCCAGGGAGAACATGGCTTGTGATGTAGATGAGGTGCTGTTTAGCCAGGGAGAACATGGCTTGTGATGTAGATGGGGTGCTGTTTAGCCAGGGAGAACATGGCTTGTGATGTAGATGAGGTGCTGTTTAGCCAGGGAGAACATGGCTTGTGATGTAGATGAGGTGCTGTTTAGCCAGGGAGAACATGGCTTGTGATGTAGATGAGGTGCTGTTTAGCCAGGGAGAACATGGCGTGTGATGTAGATGAGGTGCTGTTTAGCCAGAGAGAACATGGCTTGTGATGTAGATGAGGTGCTGTTTAGCCAGGGAGAACATGGCTTGTGATGTAGATGAGGTGCTGTTTAGCCAGAGAGAACATTGCTTGTGATGTAGATGAGGTGCTGTTTAGCCAGGGAGAACATTGCTTGTGATGTAGATGAGGTGCTGTTTAGCCAGAGAGAACATGATTTGTGATGTAGATGAGGTGCTGTTTAGCCAGAGAGAACATTGCTTGTGATGTAGATGAGGTGCTGTTTAGCCAGGGAGAACATGGCTTGTGATGTAGATGAGGTGCTGTTTAGCCAGAGAACATTGCTTGTGATGTAGATGAGGTGCTGTTTAGCCAGGGAGAACATGATTTGTGATGTAGATGAGGTGCTGTGGCCGGACCAAAATAGGAGGCAGGATGCAGCCTAATGTCTTCTTTCATTTTGTATGTGTTTTTGTCTTTTTGTGTTTTGAAAGTTTGAGCCACTTTCATTTTTTATTTTTGTACAAAAAACCCTTTATCTTACTGAATGTTTTTCCTGGTTTTCTCCTGTTGGGTATGGAAAGTTTTACATACAAAACACAACAATACAAAAAACAACTTTGCATTTTGGAAATAAATGACATGTTTTTGCTACTGTATTGCATTTGTGTGTGTTTATTTATGTATATTTGAGTATGTATACATTTAGGTAACAATATTTTACAACCGGCTACAGTGTAACACGGAAAATGTAAAAGGCATAAACCTACTGATGTGATTTTCATAGTAGTGTTTTGTGCTGAGCACATCAGTGTGTTGGTTGGTAGACAGATCTATTCATATAATGCGTGTGTCATTTTGATACAAAAAAAAAACATTTTGGAAAGAGAACAGTTTTGAATGCAGTGTTTGCTTTTGCGAGAGATTTGTAGAGTTGCATTTTGTGTTAGTGGTTTTGTGTTTAGAGTCTTGGGAAAATGGGCCAAGGATTCAGCAAACGGGAAAAAATGGTGGAAAACTAACAGCTGATTAACTGTGTATGTTCATTGCTCTTATTGGCCGTTATTATTTGTACCTTTCTATCTCCTTTTAGATCAACTACAGTCCACACAAACTACATCTCATTTCAAGACAAAAGTCATGTCAACAACTGTCTCTCTGTAACGGTTTTCTTGAGTTGAAGGAGAGGCGGACCAAAATGCAGCGTGGTTTCTATTCATGGTTCTTTAATAAAGACTCTACACATGAACAAACTAACAAGAACCGTGAAACCCCAAAACAGCCCTATCTGGTGCAAACACAGAGGCAGGAACAATCACCCAACACCAAACAGGCTACCTAAATATGGTTCCCAATCAGAGACAATGACTAACACCTGCCTCTGATTGAGAACCATATCAGGCCAAACATAGAAATAGACATGACATGTAACATAGAATGCCCACTCAGATCACACCCTGACCAAACAAAACATAGAAACATACAAAGCAAACTATGGTCAGGGTGTGACACTCTCATTCTCTGCCCTGTATCCTCTCCATTACCTGAATCTATAAAGACTCTTAAACTGAACTGCATCTCTGCCTCCACCACGGTAGATGGGCATCACCTTAACGCTCACCTAAACCTCAATCAGTTCCAATCGTGTAACTGAAGAATATTGTGTGACAGGTTATGAACCAAGCCTAGAAGGTCCTTTGGTTGTGTATATAGGCTGTATGGCATCGTTTCTGTTTGTTTATTTCAGTGAGCAACCATTTGGTGACCATGCTGCCTTTGAAGTAATGTTTGGGATGTGGTCGATTGTTCTCAATGCTATGCGTGGAGTTTGACCATCATTGACTTTATTCACGTGTGACAATATATAAGATGTTCATTATTTAAAGCCACTGCATAAATGTCCTCCTGTTGTCACTTGGTTTGTTTTGTTTGTTAGGAGAGGCTTTGCTGGTTTGTGATCCAGGCAGTTATTGGCAGCGCCCTCCAAGAAGGTGACTGTCTTTTAAATAAACTAATTTGTATTTTCTTTAAATGTAAATGCAGTGGTAACCATTTATTTTATACCATAAGAAGAACAGCATTGTTAGTCACTGTTTTCAAACAAACAAATCTAGTCCTCTAAGCTTTAATAATGTTTCCCTTTTAATGAGCCTAGAACCTGTCTAATGTTTAGAATATGCAGTGTTTGGTTTTTGCCAGACCTAATGGGACACATCTATTTCAAAAAGTAGACTCAGGTTTTCCAACAAAGCACCTGGAAGCACCTGGATGATCGTCAAGACTCTTGGAAGAATATTCTAAGTACAGATGAGTCAAAAGTATAACGTTTTGGACGACATGGGTCCCAATATGTGTGGTTAAAACCAAACAATGCATTCCACAGTAAGAATCTTATAACAACAGTCATGCATGGTTGTGGTGGTGTGATGGTTTGGGGATGCTTTGCTGCCTCAAGAAATGGAAGACTTGCCTTAATAATAGAAGGAATCAAGAATTCTGCTCTGTATCAGAGAATTCTACAGGAGAATGTCAGGCCATCCGCCTGGAAGCTGAAGCTGGAGCGCAGCTTGGTCATGCACCAAGATGATCCAAAACACACATTCAAGTCTACATGAAAATGTCTAGAAAGCAACAAATCTGAAGTTTTGGAATGGCCTAGTCAAAGTCCAGACCTAATCTCAATTGAGATGTGGCAGGACTTGAAACGAGCAGTTTTGCATGGAAGAGTGGGCCAAAATTCCTCCACAGTGGTGTGAGAGACTGATCAACAACTACAGGAAGCAATGGGTGGAGTCATTATTGAGTGTAAGGAGCAATTACTTTTTCACACAGGGGCAAGTGGGTGAAATAAATAAGTATGTCGTTGTGGTGTTGTTTGTTCACTCGGGTTCTCTTTATCTAATATTAGGTTTTGATTGAAGATAGGGCTGTGGTGTCACGTTCGTTTGTAGAGACGGAGCAATGTGATATGGTTTCCACATAATTTATTATAAAATGAAAAGTTAGCAAAATAAACAATAGACAATAGAACAACGAGCTGTGACTAAAGAGGTGCTATGTGCACTAACTCAAAACAATATCCCATAAAACACAGGTGGAAAAAGGCCTAAATATGATTCCCAATTAGAGACAATGATTACCAGCTGCCTCTAATTGGGAATCATACCAATCACCAACATAGAAAACAAAACTAGAACCCCACATAGAAAATATAAACTAGGCTAACCCCCCAGTCACGCCCTGACCTACCTTACCATAGAAAATAAAGGCTCTCTATGGTCAGGACGTGACATGTGGTGGTCATGAAATTTTATCAATCGGTGATTGTCAAGCAAATAACTGCCGGTCTCATGGGAATTGACTGTTAATTAACATAAACACATTTAGCATCTCCTGGCCTCCACACAGCCTACAAGCCACTGATGCAGACCTTTGTAACATCCACATTTTAAAAAGTCTAATAAATCCATGTAATATAGCCTACACCATCACAATGAATCCATGATTTATTTTAGACAGGTCTAAAGAAGAAAATGTAGTCTATGAAGAAAATGTAGTCTATTTACACAGAATAGCATACTCTGAGTTGTCCTCATGTTAGGCCCTGATCTTGCTATGGCTGTGGGCTACACTAGTTTATTTAGCAGACAAGATTTGCTTAGAATTCCATGGGCATTATTTTATATTATCCCTTCTCCCGGCTGCATGCCAAAGCACCTCAATCACATGGAGCTCAGTCACATGATTGGGTCTTTCTCGCAGGCTGCAAGTGAAGACCACCACATCCAGGACGCAACTGCACATGTCTTTATCCAATTCCAAGGCGCATTTTGAAGATGTTCGAAGAACTGTCCATATTTGCTTTTCATCAGCCAACAAGATGAGTAAGCCTTACAAACAGCAAAAGCACTATATCTACTATCCCACATAGTACAAAAACATACCTATTCTATCCTGTGTGTCACGCCCTGACCGTAGATTGCTTTGTATGTTTCTATTTTTAGTTTGGTCAGGGTGTGATGTGGATGGGTATTCTATTTTGTATGTCTAGGTGTTGTGTTTCTATGTTTAGGCCTGGTATGGTTCCCAATCAGAGGCAGCTGGTTATCGTTGTCTCTGATTGAGAACCATACTTAGGCAGCCTGTTTTCCCACTATGGGTGTGGGTAGTTGTTTACTGTCTTTGCGTTTCTGCACCAGACAGAACTGTTTCGTTTGTGTCCGCTTGTTGTTTTTGTTCTAGTGTTCAGTTTCTTTATTAAATTTACCATGAACACGTACCACGCTGCACCTTGGTCCTCTTCACCTTCTTCCACCTACGAATATCGTTACACTGTGCGAGAAATAACATTCTAAACATAGTCTGAGACAGTTGTGGGATGCGATGGATCCCAAATAAATACAGCCACTAGCATCAAAAAATGTAATTTTCTTAAGCAATGAGCTTGATGCAACAGATGAGAACGTTTAGCTTCAAATGTTGAGAAAGCATAAGGCTATTTCTTCACATTGTAAGCACAACAATGCACACATGGCAGTAGGCTATAAGGTGTGCAACTATGATTTGAAAAAGTCACGCAAACGCCTTAAGCTGCGATTGTTGTTATCCAAACCTTATCAAAACACATAGGCCTATGGGTCAGGCTACATGAGGTGTGCAACTACTAAAAGTAGCAAAAAAAAGGCATTGTTTCTTGCCTCACGCTGAGCATCATTCACAAGTGATAATATATCATTCACAAGTGATATGCTAATATTGTCACCCATCAAACTGTTCTTAATTTAATCTTGTCTTTACATATGCTAAATAATAGATGTGTGAAATTTGTTTTGATGTAGAATGGACCATGATCATGCACCTGTTTCGAAACAGGGGCAGAAAAATAATAATCACACATGTCATCTATGCAGTTAAATAGCGAAGGTTTTCCTGTGGTTCATTTTCATGCCATTGAGGTAGGCTATATTTCTATTTTAAAGAGATGTGCTTCATATTAGGAAAGACGAGAAATAAATGTAGTAGGCCTTACCTATAGAAAGCTGATGGGATCCTCCTCTGTTTAATAGAAGCCATCACTCTGTTTTCTCACGCAATTGCAACGCCGATAGAAATGTTGCACAACATGAGCTCATGGGCTCTCATGAAGTGTTTGATTAGATTTTTGATTACATTTGCATTGATGTCAGAGTGACTAGAGGGACAATACAGTGCGGGTACAATACAGTACAGTCCTTACTAAAAAATATGCAAAAGTAGAGAAAATTAAAAAGGAGGCAAATACTTTTTCACAGAAATGTATCACGTTGCACCAGACTGTGTTTCTGCACTCTTTGTTGCTGGAGGTTTCAGACTGTGTACCGTAATTGCTGGACTATAAAGCGCACCTGAATATAAACCGCACCCACTGAATTATGAAAAAATATGTATTTTGTACATAAATAAGCCGCACATGTCTATAAGCCGCAGGTGCCTACCGGTACATTGAAACAAATGAACTATACACAACCTTTAAACGAAACATGGCTTGTAACAAAAATAAATAGGCTTTAACGAAACACGGCTTGTAACAAAAATAAATAGGCTTTAACGAAACACGGCTTGTAACAAAAATAAATAGGCTTTAACGAAACACGGCTTGTAACAAAAATGAATAGGCTTTAACGAAACACGGCTTGTAACAAAAATAAATAGGCTTTAACGAAATACGGCTTGTAAAATAAATAGGCTTTAACGAAACACGGCTTGTAACAAAAATTAAAACAGTAGCCTACCAAGAAAGTCATTGGTCACTATCTTCCTCCTCCTGTGCACTGAAACCACTGAAGTCATCTCCTTCGGTGTCGAAGTTGAATAGCCTCAGAATTGCTTCATCCGATGTTGGATCGTTTTCATTGTCGCTCTCGTCACTTTCATCCGGAGGCAAATACCCCGCTGAGCTCATGCTGCCCCTTCAACACGCAGCAGTCCAGCCTTTCGAAACCCGTTGATGATAGTGGATTTTTTGACAATGCTCGACGCAGTCAGGACCCACTGGCAGACTTGACCATAAGATGCTCTTCGCCTGCGGCCCATTTTAGTGAAGGGATTTCTTCCCACTTGTCATCCAAGCCTCCCACTGAACAAGGAGCGCCACCTTAAATGCACGATTTACACTGATGTCGAGTGGCTGCAAATACTTTGGGCCATCTGCTTTTCTTCCCTCTGAAAGCTTTTGTTGTCTTTTTGCACTGAGTCAGTTCCTCACGCTGCTGTTTCCAACGTCTTATCATCGACTCATTAAGGCCAAGCTCCCATGCAGCAGCTCTATTTCCTTTTCCAACAGCCAGATCGATCGCCTTCAACTTGAAAGCTGCATCATATGCATTTCTCCGTGTCTTTGCCATGATGAGGGTGACAAAATTACTACCGTAATCAGAATGATGGGAAGTTTGAGCGCGCTCGATTTACGTCACATTATGTGACGGTGCTCAGTTTTTTGGCGGCATGAATCTTGTGAAAGTGGGAAAAATCCATAAATTAGCCGCGTCATTGTATAACCCGCGAGGTTCAAAGCGTGGAAATAAAGTAGCGGCTTATCGCCCGGAAATTACGGTAGTTGTATCTCACTCTTAGGCAGCACAAATACATCCCAGCAATGACAATTGCCACTCTACAAAGGACAAGCACTGGAACAATAAGGGTGAAAAGACCGGTTATGACTGATGAGAAATACTTTCTCTCTCATGGCTGAGTAACAACACACCAGCAACAATATACTATAACTTTTTCTCAAAACATCCCCAGTATTTCCCCTCCAGTATTTCCTGTTGGCTGGACAGCATACTGCACAATACAGTAGCCTCCATTCCCTGAGTCAGCTACAGGGCTCCCTATAGGCAGCTCTGGTCTGGTCTTGCCTCTCACCTGTCTCTGACTGACACTCATTACTTATTTGTAAACCTCTGATGCACATTTTCAGGTCTGCTGGAGCGTCAACAGCAGCCAAGACAGGACAATACCCATGATCCTCGCTGGCTCCATGGGAGCGTTTCATCTCTCAGTCAGCGTGCTGGTGCCGCCCACACACCAAACCGTTATGCACACATCAAGACGACAGCAACGCCAAATGTTCCCATCTTTCCTTTTTCCCATTTGAAAAGGTCCCCTTTCACTTTATCTTCAGGTGCTGTGTTTGTGGCAAAGGGGGAATTATGACAGTTAATCAACATACTGTATATTTACAAGCATATGACTGTTGGGTGCCATCTAAAGCACCTTCCACTAATATGATTGGCAGGTAGCTTTCTGTGCATTCTATAACATGGTGCTGAGCTTTACAGTATTTTTTAAATATTTTTTTAACTAGGCAAGTCAGTTAAGAACAAATTCTAATTTACAATTACGGCTTACCCCAGCCAAACCCGGAAGACCCTGGACCAAACGGGCGGATGGGATACAGCTTGGACAGTAGTAACTCTCCTGGGGAGAGAAGCACTTAACGCCCCTATACTGTTACAGAGCACATGCGTCACATCATGAATCACAGACCTCTAGGAGAAATGACAGAGTGCTATTTACACTGACCCTGTCCTTTGCCTAGTTACTCACACAGCAAGGTCCTTTCAAGTTGAGGACTGCAGAGATCCATCACTTTCTTTTGTGTTTTCTGTGTGCTTGTGTACATGTGTGTGCATGCATGTGTGTGTGCGCATGTACTTACACGCGTGTGATAGCACGTTTGCATGATTCAATTCTCAGATCCCAATAAATACTCACATTTAAATACTATATTTCCATGTGCATGTCCATGATCATGCAATGACCCCTGGACAGACAGTGAGGGTGGTGATAGGGGCGGAGATTAGATTATAACTATCTGGGATGCAAATTAACTGAGGGAGGATGGAGGAGAAGGAGGAGTAGAGAGAGAGAGAGAGAGAGATGTTAAGGAGAAAGAGAAGGAGAAGGTCATATTCACACAAAGGGATCTTCAGCAAAGTTACTGAGCAGAAGTCTTTCCCCCGGTGTAACAGCAGTTGATCCTGTGGCTTCTGCTCTACTCTAGTGCACACTCTAGTGCATACACACTAGCTACCCTCCTCTCTCACTCCCTCACTCGCGTCAACTCTCTGGCTCTCTCCCTCTCTCACTCCCTCACTGACTTCAACTCTCTAGCTCTCTCCTTCTCTCTCATTCACACTCTCGCTGAGCTCTAACCGCTTGGATACAGGGCAGAGGACTTGGGGAGAGTGCTCTTTTCTTCTTCTCCGTTTCCTTCCCTCCTCTCTCCCTCAAGAGCTATTGATTTCGATCAATTTATTGGGATGAGGATGCGTTTGTGTTAAGCTGCAACAAAGGAAGAGTGCACAAGAAGCAACAGGGGAGTAATTGACTGCACGGAGAAACAGGAGAGCCCCCTCCTTTACAGGCTCAACAAGGGTGAGTAGAGAACGCTGCTCTTAATCACTAGGAGTTCCCTCTTTCTTTCTCTCTTTTTGCTCTGTATGGACTTAGCAAGGCATTTCAAAGTTTATATTTACATCCTTACATTGTCCCTATTCATCGTCCTGCAGGGGGACACAGACAGAGGCGTAACTTGCATGGCTTTGTTCGATACAGCTATGAAGACAAACAATACACTGGTTTCACATCATTGAGGGATGCCTGCCTCTTTTGTTGGGAGGAGTGAAGTTTCACTCTGGGTTGGGTACATGGTATGCTCTCTGTTTCTCTCTCGTTCTCTGACATCCAGGTGGAGTGTTTTCTCTTCCATGGCAGCAGAGTAAGCTCAGTGTAAGAAGACGCGAGGGCGGCTAGCTAGCTCTGAGTCTCTCAGCTCCCCCTTTAAATGTGAGGCAATTAAGGCCGATTGGCAGTGGCTGTTGGTGGGTAACTTGGAAACAGGCGCGTGGGGGAGCTTGGAGGCACATGAGAGGATTTAGAGAGGAGAGGGAGAATCCATTTGTACATCACATAAAGCTGTCTTCTCACTGACTAATGATTAGAATTCACACTCGTGTGTGGCGAAAGGACTTAAAAAGCTTATGGGCTTCCGTTGCCAATTTTTGTTGGAGTTATTAAAAGTGGCCAGAGGCATCTTGTGTGGGTCTGCGTGTGTATGCATGTGTGCCAGCGTCTGCATATGTGGGTGACACTGTGTCGCTTTGGAGTGTTTTAAGGTAATGAGTCCATTAGAGCTAATGCACATCAACACACAGTGCTGAGCCTTCACTTCGAATGACTGCAAAGTAGGAAAGGATTCAGGCAGGGCACTGAGAGCATGTAGCATATTCTCTCTCACAACAATGCATTTGAGGAATGCATTTTACTCATGCTTGCAGAGTGGCTTCACACTGCAGCTCACCTGTGGGTCCTTCTCTGAGAACACTGTTCTCTGAAGTAGGGAAAGGGAGTCAATTAACAGGTCTATGTTATTATGGATGTACTCATTTCATTTCAACAAGGGACAGGATATACAGGATCACACACACTCAAGTTGGAACACGGGACAGTATTTCTTAGTGTGAACACATGGTGGAGGTGCAACAGCACAGTCATTCTAGACTCCGAGTGTACATAGTTTATTCTCTCTTATTGTCAGCACACCTTTCCCAGCATGTGTGCGTACATACATATGTTTTGGACTGCTAATGTCAGTCATCTCCGTGTGACTAAACCAATTCTGACCATTAGCCATTATCTCCACAACTAAAGTACCGTATGTGACCTTGTCACTGTGTCAGACACACACTGTTCTGTTCTGCAGCGCCCTGTAAGAGGACAGCCCTGAGGACATTATCTGAGGGGGTATTCAGCCCAGAGGAGGCTGGTGGGACGAGCTATAGGAGGACGGGCTCGTTGTAATGGCTGGAATGGAATTAATGGAATAATCATCAGTTCCTCTTGTCATGTTAGTCATTGCATACCAAACGGCAGTCAAGACGTTTCCGGCAGTCATTCATACGTCAACGGAGTGCGCAGCTGAACATTGTACGCTGGAAAACACATGGTGTGTTATTTTTTTATTATTAAAACAAAACCGCTAATCATTAAATACATATTCCGAATACTGAATTCCGTGGCGCGGTCAGCTTTTAACAGCTAGGACCGCTATTTCTTGTCCAGGAATCCCGCTTAACAGACAGGTTGAAGCCTGCTTGACTGAGACGCTAAGCTGCTAGCCATCAAGCTAACGATGTTGGTACTAGATGAGTTTTGCAATGGAGCCTCTTTGTCTGGAGAAATAAATGAACGGTTCCAGCGCTGTAGGAGCTGTATCTACTGCACTTTGTTCAGGGACAAACCGGATCACTCGGAGTTCCAATGTGGCAATTGTTTACTTGCAGAGGATTATAGGCTAGAGGTGGCTTCCTTGATCACGCAGGTCGCCAGCCTACTTAAGAAACTGGGGGAAACGCAGAGTGGAATGATTACATTTTCTACCCAGGTGCCTGGACGGCGTTCGTTCTTGTTGGATGCATCTCCGCCTTGTCATTTGTCGTTATCCGACTGGCCGGTGTTGCCCGGAGCTCCCCATCTGATAGCGTAAACAAAGGAGCACAGCGGCCTCCCATAAAGCAGTCTACACTCCCAACAAGTAGCCCGAAGTGGATACAAACAACAAATAGTTTCGCCGCCTTGGAGCTTGATCTGTCTGCACCTTTGTCGCTGAGGGTGCCTGTGTCTGCAGTGCCTACTACTACGATTTCTATGTCAACATCGTCCCTGCTCTGGATCAAGCGGGGCTTTTCCATCTGTCAGAGGCCTTCACCAGGCGCCGGGAGCAATGGGCTCAAGTTATCCTGCCTCTCACCCATCCATAAAGGGTTCTCCAAATCCTATGAAGCATGAGAGTGGGCGGATTTCCTTGACATTCTCACCAGCTGTGATTTTGGGCAGCTCCATGGTAAGAAATGTGACCGTTCCTGGAGCAAAAACAATGTCCTACCCCGCAGCTTGAGTAAATGATATTGCAAAGCTGCTCCCAAATGTACTATGACAGGACATAGAAATTGATTCTATCGTTGTCCATGTGGGTTTTAATGATGTTATTAAGGGCAGCTCTGAACAGTTGAAACTGGATTTTAAAGAGCTGATTGACTCTCTGCTAGACACTAACAAAAGACCCATCATATCTGGCCCTGTGCCCTCTCTGAATCGTGGCATTGAACGCTTTAGCAGGATTCTTTCTCTTTACAACTGGCTTGATTGTTGCTGCTCAATGGGTGTAACTTTTGTTGATAATTTCGATATTTTTTTGGAAACAAAACACACTTTATAAGGAGGATGGGATCCACTCAAATCATTTGGGTTCCTGGATCCTTTCACAGCATTATAAGGCCGCGTTGAGAAATTGGCTTATCAATGACTCAAGCCCAGCTCAGCTAATCCCTTCCATTGTGACGCGGTGTTGGCATAATGCTTCAGCAAATGTACATTACACCAGAGGCGATGGTAGACACAATGTAAATAACCTCATTTATGTCCCTCTAACTGTCCTGAATGCCTCTGCTGATCCTACAACTATTGTATGCAGTAATCATGTGCCTTTGAACCAGATGTATACATTCTGTCCACTGTGTGCAGCTCACCCTGCACTAACATACATAACATGAGCATATCTACTTCTGCTAAGATTCCCAGTAAAAGCGATAAAAATAAGTAAGCATCTCAGTAGAAACGTGTTCAAATAGCCCACATTAACATATGAAAGAAGGGTCATGAAATCAATAATTTGCTAGTAACAGATGACATTCATATTCTGACTCTCTCTGAAACTCACTTAGGTAATACATTTGATGATACAGTGGTAACAATACAAGGTTATAACATTTACAGAAAATATAGAAATGCCAATGATGGAGGTGTTGCTGTTTATATTCAGAACCACATTCCTGTAAAGATTAGTGAGGATCTCATGTTAAATACTGTTGAAGTAATATGGCTACAGGTTCATTTCCCTCACCTAAAGCCCATTCTGGTGGGAAGCTGCTATAGACCACCAAGTTCTAACAGTCAGTATCTAGATAACATGTAAAATGCTTGATAATGTATGTGAAATCAACAAAGAGGTATATTTTCTGGGTGATTTAAATGCTGACTGGCTTTCATCAAGCTGCCCACTCAAGAAAAAGCTTCAAACTGTAAGTAGTGCTTGCAACCTGGTTCAGGTTATCAGTCAACCTACCAGGGTAGTTAAAACAGCACAGGAAAGAAATCATCACCTTGTACTGATCACACCTTTACTAATGCTGCAGAAATTAGCTTGAAAACAGTATCCAGATCCATCAGATATAGTGATCACAATATAGTAGCCATATCTAGGAAAACCAAAGTTCCAAAGTCTGGTTCTAATATACTGTATAAGAGGTCATATAATACGTTTTGTAGTGATTCCTATGTTGTTTATGTACAGTTGAAGTCAGAAGTTTACAACTTAGCCAAATACATTTATTAAACTCAGTTTTTCACAATTCCTGACATTTAATCATAGTAAAAATTCCATGTCTTAGTTCAGTTAAGATCACCACTTTATTTTAAGAATGTGAATAACAGTAGAGAGAATTATTTATTTCAGCTTTTATTTCTTTCATCACATTTCCAGTGGGTCAGAAGTTTACATACACTCAATTAGTATTTTGTAGCATTGCCTTTAAATTGTTTAACTTGGGTAAAACGTTTCGGGTAGCCTTCCAAATGCTTCCCACAATAAGTTTGGTGAATTTTGGCTCATTCCTCCTGACAGAACTGGTGTAACTGGAAAGGTTTGTAGGCCTCCTTGCTCGCACATGCTTTTTCACTTCTGCCCACAAGTTTTTGTATGGGCTTTGTGATGGCCACTCCAATACCTTGACTTTGTTGTCCTTAAGCCATTTTACCACAACTTTGGAAGTATGTTATTGTCCATTTGGAAGTCCCATTTGCAACCAAGCTTTAACTTCTTGACTGATTGAGATGTTGCTTCAATATATCCACATCATTTTCCTACCTCATGAAGCCATCTATTTTGTGAAGTGCACCAGTCCCTTCTGCAGCAAAGCACCCCCACAACATGATGCTGCCACCCCCATGCTTCACGGTTGGGATAGTGTTCTTCGGCATTTCTCCAAAAAGTATGATCTTTGTCCCCATGTACAATCGCAAACTGTAGTCTGGCTTTTTCATGGCGGTTTTGGAGCTGTGGCTTCTTCTTTGCTGAGTGGCCTTTCAGGTTATGTCGATATAGGACTCGTTTTACTGTGGATATAGATACTTTTGTACCTGTTTCCCCCAGCATCTTCACAAGGGAATTTGCTGTTGTTCTGGGATTGATTTGTACTTTTCATACCAAAGTACCTTCCTCTCTAGGAGACAGAACACATCTCCTTCCTGAGCAGTATGATGGCTACGTGGTCCCATGGTGTTTATACTTGCATACTATTGTTTATACCATCGAACGTGGTACCTTCAGGCATTTGGAAATTGCTCCCAATCATGAACCAGACTTGTGGAGGTCTACAATTTTTTTATGAGGTCATGGCAGATTTCTTTTGATATTCCCATGATGTCAAGCAAAGAGGCACTGAGTTTGAAGGCAGGTCTAAAAATACATCCACAGGTACACCTCCAATTGACTCAAATTATGTCAATTAGCCTATCAGAAGCTTCAAATTTTCCAAGCTATTTAAAGGCACAGTCAACTTAGTATATGTAAACTTCTGACCAACTGGAATTGTGATACAGTGAATTATAAGTGAAATAATCTCTCTGTAAACAATTGTTGGAAAAATTACTTGTGTCATGCACAAAGTCGATGTCCTAACCGACTTGCCAAAACTATAGACATTTGTGGAGTGGTTGAAAAACGAGTTTTAATGACTCCAACTTAAATGTATGTGTAAACTTCTGACTTCAACTGTAAATAATATTTGTTGGTCAGTGGAATGTTATGAGGAACAGACACTGCACTTGACACATTTATGAAATTGCTTATTCCAGTTACAAATAACCGTGCACCTTTTAAGAAAATGTCTGTAAAAACAGTTAAATCCCCATGTACTGATGAGAAATTGAAAATGTTATGGTTGAGAGGGATAAGGCAAAAGGTAGGGTAAATAAGTCTGGCAAACATATTGCAAATTGAGAAATCACGTGACTAAACTGAATAAAAGAAGAAGAAACTACACTATGAAACAAAGATAAATGACATAAAGAATGATAGTAAAAATCTTTGGAGCACCTTAAATTAAATTTTGGGAAAAAAAGCAAACTCAGCATTCATTGAATCAGATGGCTCATTCGTCACAAAACCAACTGATATTGGCCAGATTAGCAAATTTAGGCATAACATGCCAGCAACAAACACTGACACTACACATCTAAGTATATCTGACCATATTATGAAAGACAAGCATTGTAATTTTGAATTCCGTAAAGTGAGTGTGGAAGAGGTGAAAAAAGTATTGTTGTCGATCAACCATGAAAAGCCACCGTGGGTCTGACAACATCGGATGGAAAATTACTGAGGATAATAGTGGACGATATTGCCACTCCTCTTTGCCATATTTTCAATTTAAGCCTACTAGAAAGTGTGTGACCCAAGACTTGGAAGGAAGCAAAAGTAATCCCGCTATCTAAGAATGGTAAAGCTCCCTTTACTGGTTCAAATAGGAGACAAATCAGCCTGTTACCAACCCTTAGAGAGTGTTCTTTAATGGAAACCTCTCCAGCATAATCCATGTAGAATCAGGAATTCTCCAGGGCAGCTGTCAAGGCCCATTCGTTTTTTTTTAAATCTTTACTAATCTTTACTAGTGTGTCCATGTATGCGGATGACCCAACACTATACATGTCAGCTACTACAGTGACTGAAAGGACTGCAATACATAACAAAGAGTTGCAGTTTGTTTCAGAGTGGGTGCCAAGGAATAAGTTAGTCCTAAATATTTCTAAAACTCAAAGCATTGTATTTGGGACAAATTAAAACTTGTAATAAAAAATATGGAAATTGAGCAAGTTGAGGTGACTAAACTGCTTGGAATAACAGTGGTCAAAACATACTGAAACAACAGAAGATGGGGAAAAGTATGTCCATAATAAAGCTCTACTCTATCTTCTTAACAGCACTATGAACAAGGCAGGTCCTACAGGCCCTAGTTTTGTCGCACCTTGACTACTGTTCAGTCGTGTGGTCAGGTGCCACAAAACGGTACTTTTTTGTTGCAGGGCAGCACAGCTGGCCCTTGGATGTACACAGAGAGCTAATATTCATAATATGCATGTCAATCTCTCCTGGCTCAAAGTGGAGGGGAGATTGACTTCATCACTACTTGTATTTATGAGAGGTATTGACATGTTTAATGCACCGAGCTCTTTGTTTGAACTAGTGTATACCAAACAAGACATGCCACCAGAGGTCTCATCACAGTCCCCAAGTCCAGAACATACTATGGGAGGCGCACAGTACCATGACTACATGGAACTCTATTCCACATCAAGTAACTGATGTAAGTTAAAAAACAGATAAAAATACACCTTATGGAACAGCGGGACAGTGAAGAAACACAAACATAGCCACAGACACATGCATACACACACACACAATAACATATGCACTATACACACATGTACACAAAGATTTTGTGCTGTAGATATGTGGTCGTGGTGGAGTAGGCCCCTGAGGGTACACAGTGTGTTGTGAAATCTGTGAATGTATTGTAATGTTTTTAAAATTGTATAAACTTCCTTAATTTATTTTGCTGTACCCCAGGAAGATTAGCCCAAAAGGTTCTTCCAGGCACCTTTACTTCTGTTAGGTTCTGATTTTCAGAGTAAAAACTCAACGGACGCTATGAAAGCTCAACCAAATGTATTCTTCCCAGAGGATCAATACAGCTGCATTGGACAAAGAACTTGTGCTTCACACAAGCACTGATATTTAACCCTTCCTCCTAAGCTGTCTCCTCCTACACATCTGTACAAACATTGTATCTTTACTGCTAGGCAGGGCCCTAAGTGATACAGGCCATAAACTTTTCTTTCTCCCTTAACGTGACCTGACCTGATCTCGACCCCCTTGATTTCTAATCCATGGCTCTCTCCCCTTATCAGTGCCTGTCGCATGTGATCGCTACACTCAGTACATTCCAAGTTTAATTGCACACATCACATACCTTCCTCCTACAGAAAACCATTACCTTCTGATGTAGACCCTCTAACCCGAAGCACTGAATATTTCAATAGGATACCTGATCATTTTTTTATTACATGTTTTATTTAACTAGACAAGTAAGTTAAGAACAAATTCGTATTGTGCCGCTAGAGGTGAAATTCTTGGACCGGCGCAAGACGGATGAAAGCGTAAGCATTTGCCAAGAATGTTCTCATTAATCGTTGTTCGTTATCTGCCTTGTTCAGGGGCAGAACGACAGATTTTTAACTTGTCAGCTCAGGGATTCGATCTAGCAACCTTTTGGCTACTGGCCCAACTCTTTAACCCTTCCTCAAGTTTAGGAGGTAGTACCCAGATTCCAGCACTTCTAAGAGTGCATGTTGTTGGTTTTAAGTCGTTCCCTGTCTTTTCTTAGCGAATTATCTTGATGGTTTCTTTATAGATGTCGTGCTATCTGTGTTTATGTTGTGGTAGACCTGTGGTGTTGATAACCTGTCTGTGTTGATAACCTGTCTGTGTTGATATAGCCCTATTAAATTGTAGAGTTGGCCTGTCATATCGGAGGCTTTTCAGAGAGTTCGTTTTTGGTCATCCTTTAGCGTAAATGTCATTCCTGTTCATCGTTTTAAGTTTGTACACTGCAATATTCAATATTCACTTTGCTGATTACATACTTTAATAAAGTGGTAACTATTTAAACTTTGGGATTTGCATAGGCTCTTGAAGGGGTTTATACACCTTTGTTAGCCTCATTGAAGGTACAAAACGGTCAGTGTTCAACCTAAACATGTGATGACAATAAAACAGAGCAGAACAGAACAGGAATAACATTTAATCTAACGGGTAGCCCAAAAATATCTATCTTAAAGCCACACCCCCTACTAAGCCACACATCCACTCCAGGTTTCCTCCAGGAACCTGTTGCTACATTAAACCATTAAAGGTTCCTCCAAGAACCCCTCAACTAACCAAAGGTGCAAATTTGAACCATTGACTAGGAACTCCAGGATTCCTCGAGTCACCATTAATTCTAGGAATACACAACGGCTTTAAATGGTTAGTACATGCAGATGTCTGTTTCCAAACTCATTGAACTCATCATGGTTCTTAATATACTGAATATTCATCAGCCTTATCTAGTTATAAAGTTATCTATTTCTTCATTGAGTTCATATGGAGTTCCCCATCTCTGGGCTGAGTCTCTCTCTCTTTCACTCTGACTGACAGAGGAAGGCAGACAGCCTCAGTCTCATACAGTCAGCAGCCGGTTGGTTTCTTGATAAGACTCTGGCTTTGCTTTTGATGCTCCCCCTTATCCAATTCCACTCAACAGATTAATATCTCTAGCAGGAGCCTAACAGGAGTTCATGTGGAATATACTCTCATCTCATCTGATCGCTCATCAGCGGTATTGTATGTATCTGCTGGGGTTGAGGCCCCACAGGGCCCCATATACAAAAGCTGTAATCATTAGACGCCAGAGGCACTATGCCAGCTGTTACACTGTCAAGTGTAATGTCTGATAGGACTACATGAAGCTTTATGCCCCCTGTTTACTGCACAACTGTTTCTGCTCAATGGATAAAACAAAGCACATTGGAAGCTGTTCTCTGTTGTTGTTTACTCCCAATAAAACAACACTTCGTTCATTATACCAAATTGTCAAAAGTGTTGTTTTGTTTGTACTCACCCTTTACAACAATGTCATTCCAGCAGTATTCACATTAACATTATTATTGGATGGTGTTTTTTGGGATAAGTCAACCGACAGAAGGGCATTCTCTCTCTAGTGCTGTAAAAGCAGGAATAAAAAAATAAAGAACATGATGTTGAAATTCAGAGACATTTTCACCCACTGGCTGTTTTGAATATGAATGTGCTGTGTGCTTGTGTGCTGTCACTCTGTGTATAGAAGTGCATCTTTGGGTCAGCATAAATGTGGGGCAACATCACATCAATTTGAAATGCTATATATACTACCTGGCTATGGAAGTATTGACCTATTGATAAACAATATTTCCATTACAATAATGGCTGTACTTTGCTAGATGGCACATAAAAACTGTGCTAATATTAGTGCCTCTGCATAATAACACTATCAGACCGAGAGAGCAATTAGTCTGTGATTGGCATTGAATCAGCATGCTACTGATCATGCTCCTACCATTGGCAAAATGTCTTGATCCAAACTGCACATACAGTGGGGCAAAAAAGTATTTAGTCAGCCACCAATTGTGCAAGTTCTCCCACTTAAAAAGGTGAGAGAGGCCTGTACTTTTCATCATAGGCACACTTCAACTATGACAGACAAAATGAGAAAAAAAATCCAGAAATTCACATTGTAGGATTTTTAATGAATTTATTTGCAAATTATGGTGGAAAATAAGTATTCCACATCAAGTAACACATCAAGTAAAATCGGATAACCCCCCCCCCCCCCAGATAAAACACCTCATAGCACAACGTAGACTGTGAAGAGCCAAACACATTGACACACACACACACATTGTAATATTGTTGTATTGTAGATTTTAAATTGTACATTCCTAGTGTATCACAAAGTTTTATGTAAAAAAAAAAAATCCAATGATAAAGCCTTGCGTTCCTATTTTTTGTATTTGTTTCGCTCTGTTGACGGTAGGTGCACTTGATTCAGCAGCCCTAGTGCCAGGAAGGCAAAGTGTTCCCATTTTCAACCATTTCATGTGTCTGAAGTTAGAACTCCTGGTCTCACTCAAGATGTCATTAAAAAAATGCAACCCCGTCCCCTTGTACTGTAAAATAAATGGAACACCCTCCCCTTGTACTGTAAAATAAATGGAACACCCTCCCCTTGTACTGTAAAATAAATGGAACACCCTCCCCTTGTACTGTAAAATAAATGGAACACCCTCCCCTTGTACTGTAAAATAAATGGAACACCCTCCCCTTGTACTGTAAAATAAATGTTTACTGTAAAATAAATGGAACACCCTCCCCTTGTACTGTAAAATAAATAACAATAACAACTGTAAAATAAATGGAACACCCTCCCCTTGTACCCTGTGTTTAAAATATATGGAACACCCTCCCCTTGTACTGTAAAATAAATGGAACACCCTCCCCTTGTACTGTAAAATAAATGGAACACCCTCCCCCTCGTAGAATTATCTCAACATAATGTTTACGACTACATATAACAATAACAACTGTAGCGACCCTGTGTTTATAAACATGGATATTGACTTGGCCACTTTTGTGGCACAGTCGATGCCACGCAGGGCTATGAGCCAGAAGGTTGAGGGTTCACCAACCACCACAGACGAGCTCTGTCTCCCTGCCTGTTTCATTACACTACAATCAGAGCTGGCTGCAGACAATTATCAGCTAGAGGGAAATCAAATGTTCAACATTATGATGCCATATTTATAATTATATAAAATATATGCAACAAATGTTCCACCAACAGGTTTCTGTGTCTATGCACCACACAACCAATAGACAAAGCATACCGACTTCGAGCACTTCAACATCATGGTTTGAGTTTTCAACACCACAATAAATAGTCTATGTCAATCTCAATGAAAATAAAATACACCCCTCCCTACGTTGTAGGCTTAACCAGTATCAAAAGGCTTGGCTTGACAATCTCCGGATGTTATTCAACTTTTTTGTGTTTTGTAACAGATGTCTCTTTCCAGTCATCAATTGGCCGCTGCACAGTTTGGATTGATCAATTGATTTTATCTGTCAGTAAAAAATAAATAAATACAGTATATACACAAAAACATTTTAAGTGACCGGAGCTGTACAATAGAGTTGGGTACTTGTTTCCATTGTGGTCCCTTTTTCCTTTTTTTTTCTTTACATAAATACATACAATTACACAGATACAGACACATCACAGATACAGAGAGATAAAAAAAAATGCTCAACCTCCAGATGAGTATGAGGGGAGCGTTTAAGTACAATTCTTACAAGCTTGTTTGGCTAAGGGCTTATTCTTTAGATGTTTGGGGCTGCTGGTGAACCGTGATGTGCAGGCATTATCAAAGTGAACTTTGAAAGTTTCTTCAAGTGCAGTCGCAAAAACCATCAAGCGCTATGATGAAACTGGCTCTCTTGAGGACTGCCACAGGAAAGGAAGACCCAGAGTCACCTCTGCTGCAGAGGATAAATTCATTAGAGTTACCAGCCTCAGAAATTGCAGCCCAAATAAATGCTTCACAGAGTTCAAGTAACAGACGCATCTCAACATCAACTGTTCAGAGGAGACTTTGTGAATCAGGCCTTCATGGTTGAATTGCTGCAAAGAAACCACTACTAAACAAATAAGAAGAAAAGACTTGCTTGGGCCAAGAAACACGAGCAATGGACATTAGACCGATGAAAATCTGTCTTTTGTCTGTTGAGTCCAAATTGAGAATTTGGGTTCCGACCGACCTTTGTGAGATGCAGAGTAGGTGAACAGATGATCTCAGCATGTGTGGTTCCCACTTTGAAGCATGGCAGATGAAGTGTGATGGTGTGGGGGTGCTATGCTGGTGACACTGTCAGTGATTAATTTAGAATTTAGGGCACGCTTAACCAGCATGGCTACCAAAGCATTCTGCAGCGATACGCCATCCCGTCTGGGTTGGGATTATCATTTGTTTTTCAACAGGACAATGACCCAACACACCTCCAGATTGTGTAAAGACTATCTGACCAAGAGGGATTGTGATGGAGTGCTGCAGCAGATGACCTGGCCTCCACAATCACCTGCCCTCAACCCAATTGAGATGGTTTGAGATGAGTTGGACCGCAAAGTAAAGGAAAAACAGCCAACAAATGCACAGCCTATGTGGGAACTCCTTCAAGACTGTTGTAAAGGCATTCCATTGTGAAGCTGGTTGAGAGAATGCCAAGTTTAGTTTAGTTTATTAATTCGACCATTTAAAACAAACAAGCACACATAAAACTTATAAGCCATACATGCATGTGAATAAAATCATCGAGGATAAAGTCTGGGACTTATTTCCATTGTGGTCCTCTTCAAGAGTGTGCAAAACTGTCATCAAGGCAAAGGGTGGCTACTTTGAAGACTCTAAAATCTTAAATTCATTTTGATTTGTTTCACACTTTTTAGTAAAAATAAAGAAAAACCCTTGAATGAGTAGGCGTGTCTAAACGTTTTACAGGTACAGTATATACTGTATATACAAAGTTATGTGGACACCCCTTCAAATTAGTGGATTTTGCTATTTCAACCTCATCCGTTTCTACTGGTGTAGAAAATCGATCAAACAGCCATGTAATCTCCATAGACAAACATTGGCAGTAGAATGGTCTTACTGAAGAGCTCAGTCACCTTTCCAACAAGTAAGTTCGTCAAATTTCTGCCCTGCTAGACCTACCCAGGTCAACTGTAAGTGCTGTTGTTTTAGAGTGGAAACATCTCGGAGCAACAACGACTCAGCCGCGAAGTGGTAGGCCACACAAGCTCACAGAACAGGCCTGCAGAGTGGTTGCAACACTCACTACCGAGTTCCAAACTGCCGCTGGAAGCAAAATCAGCACTCTTCATCGGGAGCTTTCAAACAGGGTTTCCATGACCAAGCAGCCACACACAAGCCTAAGATCAACATGCTTAATGCCAAGTGTTGGCTGGAGTGGTGTAACGCTCACCAGCATTGGGCTCTGGAGCAGTGGAAACTTGTTTTCTGGAATGATGTATCACGGCTCACCATCTGGCAGTCCGACGGATTAATCTGGTTTTGGCAGATGCCAGGAGAATGCTTCCTGCTACAATGCATAGTGCTGACTGTAAAGTTTGGTGGATGCGGAATAATGGTCTGGGGCCCCTTAGTTCCAGTGAAGGGAAATCTTAGCGCTATAGCATACAATTACATTCTAGACAATTCTGTGCTTCTAACTTTGTGGCAACAGTTTGGGGAAGGTAATTTCCTGTTTCAGCATGACAATGCCCCCCTGCACAAAGCAACGTCCATACAGAAAGGGTTTGTCAAGATCGGTGTGGAAGAACTTGACTAGCCGACTGAGAGCCAGGTCTAACTGCCCAACATCAGTGCCCGACCTCGCTGATGCTCTTGTGGCTGAATGGAAGCAAGTCCCAGCAGCAATGTTCCAACATCTAGTGAAAAGCCTTCCCAGAAGAGTGAAGGTAATTGTAACAACAAAGGGGAGACCAACTCCATATTAATGCCCATGATTTTGGAATAAGAACTGCAGGTGTCCACATACCTTTGTCATGAAGTGTATACAGTGCATTCGGAAAGACTCCTTGACTTTTTCCACATTTTGTACATTACAGCCTCATTCAAAAATGGATTAAATTAAAAACAGAAACACCTTATTTACATTAGTATTCAGACCCTTTGCTATGAGACTCGAAATTGAGCTCAGGTGTATCCTGTTTCCATTGATCATCCTTGAGATGTTTATACAACTTGATTGGAGTCCACCTGTGTTAAATTCAACTGAATGGACATGATTTGGAAAAGAATACACCTGTCTATATAAAGTCCCACACCTGACAGCTTGCTTGGTGTTTGCCAAAAGATGCAGGAGTGGTTTTGGGACAAGTCTCTGAATGTTCTTGAGTGGCCCAGCCAGAGCCCGGACTTGAACCCGATTGAACATCTCTGGAGAAACCTGAAAATGCAGCGATGCTCCTCATCCAACAAGGTAGACCTTGAGAGGATCTTCAGAGAAGAAACTCCTCAAATACAGTTGTGCTAACCTTGTAGCATCATACCCAACAAGACTTGAGGCTATAATTGCTGCCAAGGGTGCTTCACCAAACTGCTGAGTAAAGGGTCTGAATACTTACATACATTTTATATTTTATTTATTTATTTATTTTTATTTCCAAAAAAATGTATAAAAACCTGTTTTGTCATTATGGGGTATTGTGTGTAGTATGATGTGGGGGGAAACAATTTCATCCATTTTAGAATAAGACTTTAATGTAACAAAATGTGGAAAAAGTAAGGGGTCTGAATACTTTCCGTATGCACTGCATATGGTACATACAGTATTTTCCATGTATTGCACCTTGGTTGCCATCTGGGTTTGGTTTTGTTCCAACAACATCCATTGCACCTTTCTTGTCAGGGGCATACAGGGCTATATATACTGCATCAAACAGGACCAGGTATGAGTAGAGTGACATAAATCAGAGTGGCAGAGACCAACAATCTCAGCAGACCAACCTGGACTCAGGGGTAAACGTAACATAGTAAATGAAAGTCCAGGACACTCAAATCAGCATGATATGCTACGTTTGGTATGGAATGTATTAATATGTGGATGTCCATCATCCATTTTGTATGATACCAATTACATTTCATATGAAATGCTATGAATTACAATTAGGATGATATGCTACTAATTGCAATTCTTACAATATGTTACCAATTTTAAATATGTATGTTACGAATTCCAATTTGTTGTTGCTAACTTTGGCAGGGTGGCTAGCTAGGCTAAGGGTTAAGGTTAGGGTTAAGGTTAGGACTTAGGTTAATGGGCTAACGGTATGGTTAGGGGAAGTGTTAGCTAACATGCAAAGTAGGTAAAGAGTAGTATGTAGTAGCAAAGTTGCTAATTAGCTAAAATTCTAAAGTTGTCCGTGATGAAATTTGAACACACAACCTTTGGATTGCTAGACGTTTGCGATATACCCATCCACCCTGATCAACCACCCTCCTTTCATTTTATCCTGAAGTAACCTTCTGTCTTATGTAACCATACCAAACATAACATACCATACTAATATGTGTGCTGGTTTTCATATACTATGTTACGCCTAGTCTGTGAGACTAGGCTGAGCAGACAGACATCCACATATTCTCTCTTGAACTCAAGTCAATATTATGAAGCAGGAAGCAGCCTCACTAAGCTGTTTCCTCTTCCTCCTGCAAAAATGTCTAAAAACCAGGCTTTTGTTTGTCATTATCGGGTATTGTGTGTAGATTGATGAGGAAAAAATACAATTGAATCAATTTTAGAATAAGGCTATAACTTAATAAAATGTGGAAAAAGTCAAAGGGTCTGAATCCTTTCCGAATGCACTGCATATAAAGGAAGAGAAGCTTAGGCTTAACCCCAGAGATATAGAGATATGCAGGTGTCATGCTACGACACCAACATGTATTTCTTTATGTCAGATGGCTACTGTGTCTGCTATACACGTATAGATGTACAGAATGAGGGTAATTCCTACATTTTCTATCCAAATTATTTTTCTAAAGATAAGCATTATATTGTTAGGTTATAGAAGTATCTCTGGTATGCTTAAAACAGTTTCCCTCACTTTAAGTTCAAATGTTGTAGTCAGTTAGAGCGCCGGGGCGCAGTGCTTTTCATTTCATCGGCCTGTAGTAGCTAAAGCTTAATAATAGCCACTCCATACCAAACCTTTACAAACATTTCTAAACTTTATTAGGGTAATATCAAAAGTAAGACAAGCCATTGTTTATTGGGAAAATACAAGCAGAAGAAATGTAAACCAGGGAAAAAACGTACTACCCTCCCCTGTGCCCCCCCCAAAAAATACACAACCCTCCCCAAAGTACAAAGAAAGGTTTGGAAACCATCCCCTATTTTGGAACACCCCTTCCCCAGTCAATTTAGATTTGTCCCTGTTATTATTTGCGGCTTGTATCTTTTTTCATATTGAGAAATATTTCCCTTTCTCTGGTCATAGGAGTAACAATATGAATTGTTGCATGAGGCAGAAGTAATGCAGTGCGACTTAAGTTTTGCCATCAGCTGGAAGACTGTGTCCCCTTTTCTAGGCAGAGGGAGAGAGGAGGGACGGTGAGCTGGGTGAGGGGCAGCCTCACCCCTGCTCCGTCCCTCCCCTCTGACTGACCATCAGATTCAGGCCATCAGTCCAGTAAAAAAAAAATCGGCAATGTTTATGCTCACGCAGCTGTGCGGCACAGGTAATACAACAAATAATCTATTACCAGTGTAATCATGTACCTAAAATGTTGAAATATAATGTCTAAATGGTCTGAGAAGAACAACATTGGCAGGTCAATTCAAGCGTAGCCAATATGCAGTGATAATGTATTGGGCCTGAACCTCATTGCTACAGAACTGTTTTTAATTGGTTAATGTTACATATGATTATTTTTTTAAGTCATGTTTTTTTTTTAAATGTGAGGGGTATTCTTATCTCTTACTTTTTTTTTGGGGGGGGGGGTATTTTCTTAAAACTGCATTGTTGGTTAAGTATTAAGCATTTCACTGTAAGCTACACCTGTTGTATTCGGCTTGCGTTTTGACTCAGAAATGATAGACTCAGGAAAGGTTGGTGACAACTGATGTAGGCTGTTGTTGGGTTTTGTTGTGATGCAATATTGTCTTAGTCCTTTTTGGACCACGGGAAGAGTGGCTGCTACCTTGGCAGCAGCTAATGGGGATCCTAATATATACACAAAAAAAACTAAATACTGGTGTCTGTTCACAAGAAGTGGAACAGCCAGATGATCGTAGAGAAGAAGTGACTTCACCTCCACTCTCACCATCAAAGGTTTCATCTCTCTCCCAAGAATGCCATTATCTATTGAAGAAAAGGGACTGATGTCTAAGTCAAGATCACACAGAACACAAGTAGTATTATCCACAGTGATTAGGTTTAAACAAAGGACTGAAAAAGCATGAGCGAGTGGATAAAATCATCATCCATGATTTTGTAATCCATGCTCAGAGGGACATTATTTTCTCATTATCTGTTTGTTGATGTTCAGTGTGTAACATAATCTTTTCACCAACGTTGTTTTTTTTCTTCTCCAGATTAGATTTGAATGCATGAGGCATATTCAGGACTTCCCCCCCTATTGTGTTCTTTAGTTCTTTGACAATGTTCTCTTCTCTCTCTCCCTTTACACCAGACCATATGGTTTAAAAGAGAACACTCACTGACAGACAGGATGGTACAGGGACAGCAGGAACCACAGATAAAAGAAGAGTGTCTGTGAGAGAGTAAGTTTCTGTCTCTTTGTGATCCAGATCCACTGATGTGCCTGGCAGCTGCTTTTGATAATCAAATGATATTCACGGAAAAACTGCACAAAATGACAGACTGAGACCACTAGTGTACATAAAACAGAACGGCATATTTCCGCTGTAGTCATGACTGTACTTGTGTGTTTAGATAAGGATCAAGAGAATGTGATTCATTATAAGATATGTTATTTATGACTCATTTTGATATCTGGAACAGATATTGTATTATAATGAGCCATCTTCACCACTGTTATCATCCATACTTGTTGGAAAAGCATTGTGTGAAATCCTGCAAAAAGTCATCACAGTGGAATTCAGCCAATATCTAAGAGCCGGTATGTGTACAAATAAAATAAATGAAGAGACACATAGAGCACGCCATAATGGTGTGCTTCATCACAGTACATAACTTTTATTGTTTGTGTAAAGTTCCATCACCTCACCCTGACTTAGAAGGTAAGCTAGCTGTGTTTCAGGTCATTAAGAGGACAAACAGACACGCTCAGTAATGAGGTGTGACTCCTCAGTAAAGGCCCAGTCACCCAACACTTCACTTTAACAATTTCCCTGGAAAACTGGAAAACGGGCTCTGGCTGGAAGAGGTCTCCTTTCCGCTTTGGTTTTCTAACAGTCCATATAAATCTCCTGCCAAAATGCCATTAGTGTTTGGAACCCAGAGTAAAGTGATAGAAAGTGGATATTACCTTCTGTCAGAGTAAGAGTGAGTCCCAGATGCAGTGTTTGTGAGGCATGTGTGTGACCTTTGCTCTCCCAGTGACCTCTGTGACCTGGTGGTAGTCTGAGCTGTCTGGGACTATCTATTGTGATGGCTCTGTGTCTGGGTTATCTGCTGTGCCAAAACCAACACTCCTATACATAGACCTCTGATAACAGGGTGTAGTACCCTTTTAAGGCCTGTTAGGGACTTGAAACCAAGAGGAATTTGAGGTATGAATATCTTGTTAGAATTATGTATCATTCAAATTAAAGTTTTCACTGAGCATCAAAAGATGTTGTAGACGAACATTACCCACACTAAGCCATTCTCATAACATCATGTTGGTCTATGTGACTCGAGAATGTTGATGCTATAAACCATTTGGGGAATAACTAAGATAAACTAGACGTTGGGGGACAATTTCAATTTTAATTAATGTTGCATTCATTTCTGTCTCTGTGACGTTGGATTCCATATTTAAAAAATTCCTATCAGGCTATTTGTCCATGGGTTAGGAGTATATTTAGAGGCTAGGGTCAGAGGATGATGTGGTGGAGGCAGGCCAAAATACATTAATTGTCAGAGAGAATCAAAGCAAACATAGACTGGTTGTGTCTGGGAGATACTATACTTCCCCGTCTGTGCCTATCAAAGTCCACATACAGGGATAGGACATCTCTCTGGAGGACATTTTTCTGGGTACCCATAGCCAAAGTCCTGCTTTTGCAGTTGACTACAACTACTTGCCCACACTATAAATACTGTAACTGAATTTAATAAACATACAGACTGAGATGAATTACTTGATATCAATCTCCCCTAAAAGCTACATTTCTTCCTAGAATAACATTTCCAGAAGAACATTGTCAGCGGAAAACATTTTCAGAAGAACATTGTCAGCAGAGAACATTTTAGAAGAACATTTTCAGAACTTTGTCAGCGGAGAACATTTTCAGAAGAACATTGTCAGCGGAGAACATTTTCAGAAGAACATCGTCAGCAGGAACATTTTCAGAACATTTTCAGAAGAACATTGTCAGCGGAGAACATTTTCAGAAGAACATTGTCATCCTAAATTTTCAGAAGAACACTCAAGAACATTTTCAGAAGAACATCGATTTCTCAGAAGAACATTAGAAACTTTTCAGAAGAACATTATCAGCGGGGAACATTTTCAGAAGAACATTGTCAGCGGAGAACATTTTCAGAAGAACATCGTCAGAGGAGAACATTTTCAGAAGAACATTCAGTGGAGAACATTTTCAGAAGAACATTATCAGCGGAGAACATTTTCAGAAGAACAACAGAACATTTTCAGAAGAACATACAATTTTCAGAAGAACATGCCACTCACCCTAAATTGCACTCAAAGGGATTCTAGTCAAAGTGTAGATTCACTTCTTATCTGCTGCTGCCTCAACACTCTTATCTGCCTCACATGATCAAAGCACAAAATATCATAACCAGTGAAATCTATCCATGCTTTTCAGTGAGGTCAAGAGGCAGCACTGAAAGAGAATTTCAGTCAGCAGCTGCTTCCTTTGTGTTTATCATACTCCACTTCCATTTGCTTCATTTACTTTGCCTGCCTTTGGACAGGAATCTCTAATAATAGCCCAGAGAATTCCTCACTCTCTCCCAGGTACTGTACATAGCTACACAAAGTATAAAGTAGTGAAACATAGTAATGTATATCATGTGGGAGGCATGGGCTTTAGTAGATAGTAGGGAGTAAAGAAGTAAAGCTTGCATTATGATATGGGCTCTAATAAATTCCAATCCCCAATCTACTTTGAGTCCTTGATTATATAATGAATTCAAGTTGTTAGACTCCAGTAACTGGCTCATTACAAAATTATATTTGTATCATTGAGTGAGAAGGGCACCAAAAGGAAATCATATGCAATTGAATTCTCAGTTGGCCCAGAAAGAATTAAGAGCAGGTCAGCTCAAATCCCCTGGGTGGCTTTTACACATTACATTACACATTACATGGTTCGCACATGTGGATACGTCAATTAAGTTATGTCTGTATCATAGTTCCATCAATTTAAACTTGCCAACATCAAAAACATATTCAATTCAAGCTTTAGTCAAGATTTGAGCAAACTTCATATTGCTACTGGAGGAGGAATCTGCCAATAAGATATTGAGATATTCTAAGACATAGAAAAGATTCATTAGCGATGTGACAATATTATTTTGTCCCATATGTAATTAAGCTCGGAATAGTTGTTTTGCCATGATTCCCAACTTCCAGCCTTTCCAAACAAACAGAAACCCACTTTTCATATCTACCCTTGAGGATTCTGATAGAAGAATGAGCGGTGTGTGGGATGTGGGAGGGACAGCATATTCTCTCCACAGACACATCTCAGCAGGTAGGAAAACAACAGCTGAATTGATTTGGATTATACAGTGCTGCTTCTTCTGATTGTGTCAACTTTATAAAGTGCTACATGTTGGAAATAAGCCTCCCATGCAGGCACACAATTCAGCAGCCCATTAAAGTAGGGTGGGCCACATTCACCTCGAAAACAACATACTCCCTGCCATGGAAACCCCGCCGTGTTGTCCATTGTGGCTGTTCTTTTTTTAGACAAGTATTTTTTTTTCATTTCCTGTTCACTACCACAGATAATTACTCACTAGACAGAGCAATAACCACTCTCCCCCCCCTCTCTTTTCTGAGAGGTTTCCCAGGCAACCTCAAGCTGCTCGTCCACTTGCATTTGCACCCTAATGTCTTTTATGTTTTATTTTGAGGTTTTGAATCTTTTTGAAAAACAAAGCGATCTACGTCAGAGCTGTCACTATGGGAACAGCAGGCGTGGTGTAGACAAGCCACTCGGACCATTTTTCAAACAAACAACCCAATACCCTTTAACCAAAGGATGCCTTCATCCAATCAATGCTTCGTAGACAACAGGTGTAGACTAACAGTGAAATCAAATCAAATCACATTTTATTTGTCAAATACACATGGTTAGCAGATGTTAATGCGAGTGTAGCGAAATGCTTGTGTTTCTAGTTCCGACAATGCAGTAATAACCAACGAGTAATCTAGCTAACAATTCCAAAACTACTACCTTATACATACAAGTGTAAAGGGATAAAGAATATGTACATAAAGATATATGAATGAGTGATGGTACAGAGAGGCATATGAAAGATGCAGTAGATGGTATTGAGTACAGTATATACATATGAGATGAGTATGTAAACAAAGTGGCATAGTTTAAAGTGGCTAGTGATACATGTATTACATAAAGATGCAGTAGATGATATAGAGTACAGTATATACGTATACATATGAGATAAATAATGTAGGGTATGTAAACATTATATTAAGTAGCATTGTTTAAAGTGACTAGTGAAACAGAAACCCACTTTTCATATCTACCCTTTACATCAATTCCCATCAATTCCCATTATTAAAGTGGCTGGAGTTGAGTCAGTGTGTTGGCAGCAGCCACTCAATGTTAGTGGTGGCTGTTTAACAGTCTGATGGCCTTGAGATAGAAGCTGTTTTTCAGTCTCTCGGTCCCAGCTTTGATGCACCTGTACTGACCTCGCCTTCTGGATGATAGCGGGGTGAACAGGCAGTGGCTCGGGTGATTGTTGTCCTTGATGATCTTTATTGCCTTCCTGTGACATTGGGTGGTGTAGGTGTCCTGGAGGGCAGGTAGTTTGACCCCGGTGATGCGTTGTGCAGACCTCACTACCCTCTGGAGAGCCTTATGGTTGTGGGCGGAGCAGTTGCCGAACCAGGCGGTGATACAGCCCGACAGGATGCTCTCGATTGTGCATCTGCAGAAGTTTGTGAGTGCTTTTGGTGACAAGCCGAATTTCTTCAGCTTCCTGAGGTTGAAGAGGCACTGCTGCGCCTTCTTCACGATGCTGTCTGTGTGGGTGGACCAATTCAGTTTGTCTGTGATGTGTACGCCGAGGAACTTAAAACTTACTACCCTCTCCACTACTGTTCCATCGATGTGGATAGGGGGGTGTTCCCTCTGCGGTTTCCTGAAGTACACAATCATCTCATTAGTTTTGTTGACGTTGATTGTGAGGTTATTTTCCTGACACCACACTCCGATGGCCCTCACCTCCTCCCTGTAGGCCGTCTCGGCGTTGTTGGTAATCAAGCCTACCACTGTTGTGTCGTCCGCAAACTTGATGATTGAGTTGGAGGCGTGCGTGGCCACGCAGTCGTGGGTGAACAGGGAGTACAGGAGAGGGCTCAGAACGCACCCTTGTGGGGCCCCAGTGTTGAGGATCAGCGGGGTGGAGATGTTGTTACCTACCCTCACCACCTGGGGGCGGCCCGTCAGGAAGTCCAGTACCCAGTTGCACAGGGCGCGGTCGAGACCCAGGGTCTCGAGCTTGATGACGAGTTTGGAGGGTACTATGGTGTTAAATGCCGAGCTGTAGTCGATGAACAGCATTCTCAGATACAGTGCCTTGCGAAAGTATTCGGCCCCCTTGAACTTTGCGACCTTTTGCCACATTTCAGGCTTCAAACATAAAGATATAAAACTGTATTTTTTGTGAAGAATCAACAACAAGTGGGACACAATCATGAAGTGGAACGACATTTATTGGATATTTCAAACTTTTTTAACAAATCAAAAACTGAAAAATTGGGCGTGCAAAATTATTCAGCCACTTTACTTTCAGTGCAGCAAACTCTCTCCAGAAGTTCAGTGAGGATCTCTGAATGATCCAATGTTGACCTAAATGACTAATGATGATAAATACAATCCACCTGTGTGTAATCAAGTCTCTGTATAAATGCACCTGCACTGTGATAGTCTCCATCGATGTGGATAGGGGGGTGTTCCCTCTGCTGTTTCCTGAAGTCCACAATCATCTCATTAGTTTTGTTGACGTTGATTGTGAGGTTATTTTCCTGACACCACACTCCGATGGCCCTCACCTCCTCCCTGTAGGCCGTCTCGTCGTCTCAATTTTTTCACGGCCTTGTGAATGTTAACCTGTTTAAAGGTCTTGTGAGGTCACACTGCTGGTGCTCTCATACATGGTTCAGTGTTGTTTGCCTTGAAGCAATAATACCCCTTCTGTCAGGATTTGGCCAGGGTTGTTCCGGTTTTTGGTCACTAGATGCCCCCATTGTGCTTTTTGACCTTTTGCTTTCCCTTGATCCCCATTATTATTTGCACCTGTGCCTCGTTTCCCCTGATTGTATTTAAACCCTTAGTTTCCCTCAGTTCTTTGCTCTGTGCTCCCTATTATTCTGTGTACTCTTGTTGATCCCGGTGGACGCTCTTGTGGAATTCTGTTTTTTGTTCTTGTTTATTTATTTTTGAGTATCTTTTGAGGCTTTTTATGCTTTACCTACCACCTTGTTGATTTACCTTTTTGTCTTGGAGGATTACCTTGTGGATTACCTTGTTCTTGTTCTTGTGTCAGCAAATCAGCATTCAGGGCTCGAACCACCCATTTTATAATTCATTGTATGACATCATACGTTGTACAAATAATGGATTAAAGTTATTGCCAACAATGTATCGTAACAATTGAACCGCTAATCAACAGCAAATCAAATAGAAGTCTATGCAGAATGCAATATTCTTTCTTGCCCCCAAAAATATATTAACTTATGAGATGAACAATACTCAAGAGCAAACAAAAAAACATTTTTAGAAAGCACAATGTGTTACTGGCTGGAAGCAAAAGTTTGATCAAAAACAAGACAAAAAAAACACAAAAACAAAAAACACAAAAAAATACTAAAGAGTATATTTTTCTCTCTCGCTATCTCTTTGCAATCCAGCTGAAAACTTTTGTTGTTTTTTCTTATCAACCAACTGACATATCTGGGTCTGTCTGGTAGTAATCTAGACTTCATAGTGGATGCTGGAGTAATTGGAAACATGTCCTGCTTCTGTTTGATTTTCTGGCCAGCCCAGAACAAAATAGCAATTGCATAATCCTGTAATAGGTTTATAGATTGATAATGGTGTGCTGGTCTTTAATTTGTGCTGCTCCTCAGCAAGTGATGCTTACATTTAAATCAGATTTATTCAGTTGTTGTTTAAACAAAATAGCTAGAATATTCTGTCAGTTTGCGTCACATCTCAGGACTGTGTTCAACATGATGCAAACAGCCTCTACAATGCCTCTCCATCTGTAGCATGTATGTGCACTATGTGTGTTCCGCAACAGAGATGTCAGTCTCTCTCTCTGTGTGTGTGTGTGTGTGTGTGTGTGTGTGTGTGTGTGTGTGTGTGTGTGTGTGTGTGTGTGTGTGTGTGTGTGTGTGTGTGTGTGTGTGTGTGTGTGTGTGTGTGTGTGTGTGCACGTGTGTGTGCACGCACGCGTGCGTGTATTTTGTATTTATTAAGATCCCCAATCATATGCTGCCGAGGCAGCGGCTTCTCTTCCTGGGGACCAAATAGGAAACAACACAACAAATAAAATACATAATATACATAAACATACATAGCACTACATTTACATTACAATTGAACCATTCAGCAGACGCTCCCATCCAGAGCAACCCACAGCTAGTGTTCATTCATGTTAAGATAGCCAGGTGACAAAACCACATATCACAGTCATATACCAACCACATATCACACACAAACTACAATGCAAACTACAATACAAAATACAATGCAAAATACAATGCAAACTACAATGCAAAATACAATGCAAACTACGATACAAAATACAAGGCAAACTACAATGCAAACTACAATACAAACTACAATACAAACTACAATGCAAACTACAATACAAACTACAATACAAAATACAATGCAAAATACAATGCAAACTACAATACAAAATACCATGCAAACTGCAATACAAACTACAATACAAAATACAATGCAAACTACAATGCAAAATACAATGCAAAATACAATGCAAACTACAATACAAACTACAATGCAAAATACAATGCAAACTACAATGCAAAATACAATGCAAAATACAATGCAAAATGCAATGCAAACTACGATACAAAATACAACGCAAACTACAATACAAAATACAATACAAAATACAATGCAAACTACAATACAAAATACAATGCAAAATACAATACAAAATACAATGCAAAATACAATGCAAAATACAATGCAAACTACAATACAAAATACAATGCAAAATACAATACAAAATACAATACAAAATACAATGCAAAATACAATGCAAACTACAATACAAAATGCATAACATTTCTGTGTCTCTCCACAGTCCCCGTCGTGCCTAAAGGTGTTTTTTAAATCTGGTTTTATTGCTAGCTTGAGTTACCTGGGGTGGCAGAGAGTTTCTTTTAGTCATGGCTCTATTTAATACTGTGTGTTTTCCAGACCCTGTTCTGGACCTGGGGACTGTGAAGACACCTCTGGCTGCATGTCTTGTGTGATACCGATGAGTGTCCGAACTGTGTGCCAATTACTTTAACAGACAGTTTGATACCTTCAGCACATCAACACCTCACACAAAGACCAATAGTGATGCAGTCAATCTCTTTTCAACATTGTGTGTGTGTGTCTTTCTTTTGCTTGCATGTAGATGTGTGTGCGTTGCCTGAGCGCGCGTGTGTGTGGGTGCATATGTGCATGTATGTGTATCAGGAAGGGGAGTTCTTCTTGACTTACATTAAGCTAATTATGTAAACCTCCTTTATCCACATGTGATTCTTTGTTGATACGAAATACAGCTCCGGGGGATTAAAACACCATATCTGTTTGTACCGTGTAGACAAATAAGACAGCAGATGAGACAAAGGGGGTGATTCCACAGGACAATATGAAAAAAATGCAGAATCCATGTAAATCCAAAACGAAGGATGAGGAAGGGGGATCTTCAAAGGAGAGTAATCCCTGGTCATGCGGTGCATGTTGTTGTCTGACAGAACACGATAACCTCATCTCTCTCTCTCTCTCTCTCTCTCTCTCTCCAGAAGTCAAAGGAAAGGAAAGGCTGCTCTAACAAGCCAGAGAGTCTGTCTGACTGTCCCTCTAAGGACGACGAACAGCCTGAAGTAAAGAGATTTTAAAAACCAAAACCAGAAATAGCCTGTTACACTGCATTCGGAAAGTATTCAGACCCCTTGACTTGTTCCACATTTTGTTACTTACCAACCTTATTCTATAATGGATGAAATAAAAGTTTTTCCTCATCAATCTACACACAAAGCCTCATAATGACAAAACAAAAGCAGGTTATTAGAAATGTTTGCACATTTATAAAACATGAAAACAAATATTTACATACAGTGGCAAGAAAAAGTATGTGAACCCTTTGGAATTATCTATTATCCTATTATTTCTGCATAAATTGGTCATAAAATTAGATCTGATCTTCATCTAAGCCACAACAACAGACCAACACATTCTCCTTGAACTGTCTATATTGAAAACATAATTTAAACATTCACAGTGTAGGTTGGAAAAAGTATGTGCACCCATAGGCTAATGACTTCTCCAAAAGCTAATTGGAGTCAAGAGTCAGCTAACCTGGAGTACAATCATTGAGGTGAGATTGGTTAGAGCTGCCCTGCCCTCTAAAACAACACTGACAAAATTTGAGTTAGCTATTTACAAGAAGCATTGCCTGATGTGAACCATGCCTCGAACAAAAGAGATCTCAGAACACCCAAGATTAAGGATTGTTGACTTGCGTAAAGCTAGAAAGGGTTACAAAATTATCTCTAAAAGCCTTGATGTTCGTCAGTCCATGGTAAAACAAATGTTCTAATAATGGAGAAAGTTCAGCACTGTTGCTACTTTCCTTAGGAGTGGCCATCCTGCAAATATGACTGCAAGAGCACAGAGCAGAATGCTCAATGAGGTTAAAACCTCTCTAGGCTAGGGGGCGGTATTTTCACGTCCGGATGAAAAGTGTGCCCAAAGTAAACTGCCTGCTACTCAGGCCCAGAAGCTAGGATATGTATAGAAAACACTCTGGATAGAAAACACTCTGAAGTTTCTAAAACTGTTTGAATGATGTCCGTGAGTATAACAGAACTTTGGCAGGCGAAACCCCGAGGACAAACCATCCAGGAATTTTTTGTTTGTTGAAGTGACAGTGTTTTCAATGTGTTTTTTATGTGGATCGAGATTTCAAGGATCTTGCTTGCAGTTCCCATCGCTTCCACTGGATGTCAACAGTCTTAGAAATTGGTTAATATTTTTCATTTGTGTAATGAAGAAATAGGGCTGTTCAGAATGAGTGTCGAGTCTAGTGTTCTGTTGTGGTTGGGGCGCCCGACCTGAAAGCTCGCTCCACTTTGTTTTTATTCACTATTGGACGCAGTTTATCCCGTTTTAAATTTGATTGATTATTTCCGTTAAAAAAATACGTAAAGATGTATTTGGAAAGTTGTTTGACATGTTTGTACAAAGATTACAGGTAATTTATTGGATATTTGTCATGTTGCGCGAGTTGAAACCAGTGTTTTTCTGGTTCAAACGCGCCAAAAAAATGGACATTTTGGAGATATAACAACGGAATTAATCGAACAAAAGGACCATTTGTGATGTTAAGGGAACATATTGGAGTGCCAACAGAAGAAGCTCTTCAAAGGTAAGGCATGAATTATATCGTTATTTCTAAGTTTTGTGTCGCGCCTGGCAGGATGAAATATTATTGTCCGTGTTTGTTTGATGGAGTGCTGTCCTCAGATAATAGCATGGTTTGCTTTCACAGTAGAGACTTTTTAAAATCTGAAATGGTGGCTGGATTAACAAGAAGTAAAGCTTTAATTTGGTGTATTGCACTTGTGATTGTATGAAAGTTAAATATTTCTAATAATTTAATTTGAATTTGGAGCTCTGCCATTTCACCGGATGCTGTCAAATCGATCCTGTTAACGGGATTTGATCCCTAATAAGTTTTAAGAAGAATCCTAGTGTCAGCTAAAGACTTACAGAAATCTCTGGAACATGCTAACATCTCTGTTGATGAGTCTATGATACGTAAAACAATAAACAAGAATGGTGTGGGGGGGACGCCACGGGTGAAGCCACTGCTGTCCAAAAATACCATTGCTGCACGTCTGAAGTTCGCAAAAGAGCATCTGGAAGTTCCACAGCGCCGCTGGCAAAATCTTCTCTGGAGAGATGAAACTAAAGTTGAGTTGTTTAGAAGGAACTAACACTATGTGTATAGAAAAAAATGGCACAGCACACAATATCTAAACATCATCCCAACTGTAAAGTATGGTGAAGGGAGCATCATGGTTAGGAGCTGCTTTGCTGCCTCAGGGCCTGGACAGCTTGCTATCATTGATGGAAATTATTTCTCAAGTTTAAGAAGACATTTAGCAGGAGAATGTAAGGCTATCTGTCTGCCAATTGAAGATCAACCAAAGTTGTGTGATGCAGCAGGACAACGACACAAAACGACCCAAGTAAAACAAAAACAGAATGGCTTCAACAGAAGAAAATACGCCTTCTGGAGTGGCCCAGTCAGAGTCCTGACCTCACCCCGATTGAGATGCTTTAGCATGACCTCAAGAGAGCAGTTCCCACCAAACATCCAAAAAATATTGCTGAACTGAAACAGTTTTGTAAAGAGGAATGGTCCAAAATGCCTCCTGACCGCAGGTCTGATCCGCAACTACAGAAAATGTTTGGTTGAGGTTATTGCTGCCAAACCAGTTAATTAAATCCAAGGGTTCACATAATTTTCCACCCTGCACTGTGAATGTTTACACAGTGTGTTCAATAAAGACATGAAAACGTATAATTGTAATTATTATTATTATACATTTAAGCAGACTGTGTTAGTCTATTGTTGTGACTTAGATGAAGATCAGATAACATTTTATGACCCATTTATGCAGAAGTCCAGGCAATTCCAAAGGGTTCACATACTTTTTCTTGCCACTGTAAGTATTCAGACCCTTTGCTGCGAGACTCGACATTGAGCTCAGGTGCATCTTGTTTCCATTGATCATCCTTGAAATGTTTCTACCTGTGGTAAATTCAATTGATTGGACATGATTTGGAAAGGCACACACCTGTCTATATAAGGTCCCACAGTTGACAGTTGGGGGAGAAGGATCTTGGTCAGGGAGGTGACCAAGAACCCAATGGTCACTCTGACAGAGCTCCAGAGCTGACAGAGTTCCTCTGTGGAGATGAAAGAACATTCCAGAAGGACAACCATTCCTGCAGCACTCCACCAATCAGGCCTTTATGGTAGTGGCCAGACGGAAGACACTCCTCAGTAAAAAGCACATGACAGCATGCTTGGAGTTTGCCAAAAGGCACATAAAGGACTCTCAGACCATGAGAAACAAGATTCTTTGGTCTGATGAAAACAAGATTGAACTATTTGGCTTAAATGCAAAGTACCACATCTGGAGGAAACCTAGCACCATCCCTAAGGTGAAGCATGGTGGTGGCAGCATCATGCTGTGGGGATGTTTTTCAGCGGCAGGGACTGGCAGATTAATCAGAATCGAGGGAAAGATGAATGGAGCACAGAGAGATCCTTGATGAAAACCTGCTCCAGAGCGCTCAAGACCTCAGACTGCGGTGAAGGTTCACCTTTCAACAGGACAACGACCCTAACCACACAGCCAAGACAACGCAGCAGTTGCTTTGGGACAAGTCTCTGAATGTCCGTGAGTGGCCCAGCCAGAGCCCGGACTTGAACCCGATCAAACATCAGAGACCTGAAAATAGTTGTGCAGGAACGCTTCCCATCCAACCTGACAGAGCTTGAGAGGATCTGCAAAGACGAATGGGAGAAACTCCCCAAATACAGGTGTGCCAAGCTTGTAGCATCATACGCAAGAAGACTCGAGGCTGTAATCGCTGCCAACGGTGCTTCAACAAAGTACTGAGTAAAGGATCTGAATACTTATGTAAATGTGATATTTTAGTTTTTGCTTTGTCATTATGGGGTGTTGTGTGTAGTATGATCAGGGATGGGAAGGTTACTTTCTAAATGTAATCCCTTACAGTTACTAGTTACCTGTCCAAAATTGTAATCAGTAACGGAACCTTTTGATTACCTAAACTCAGTAATGTAATTTAGAGGCATTAGAAGAAGACAAAAATATATGTTACCAATTGAATGATATCTATTGCAGGATAAATCAATGTTAAAGTTTACATAGCTGGCCATATATGGATGTTACATTTTTCTTTATGGGTTGGTTATGTATACTTCTTCTAACCCATCACCTTCTACTACATTAAATTATATCTTTACATTAATATATAGAATTTAAAGTTCAAAAATTGATGAAGCAGCTACAGATTACCTCTTTAAGTCTATCAAACGTGTGCGAGCTTGAGCAAGTGTTCATCAGGCCTATGGATAAAAAAATGATGAGCATGAATTAGATTGAGCAATAAAAGCCCCATTTGTATTCCATAGGCTGGGATCAACGCACTCGGCAGCTGTTGCAGCTGTTGCAAGAGTGCATTTTTCACTGGCTGCCCCTGGTTTCAAAAACAATGATTGATCACACAAAGTTCAAAAACATCCAAACATCCTTACTGAATTTCAAAGTAATCCTCAAAAGTATCTGTAGTCCGATTACAATGTTTTTGTGGGTCACATAACGGATTACTGTTTTTGTAATCCCTTACATGTAACGTAATCCGTTACGCCCCAACCCTGTTTTGTCATTATGGGGTAGTGTGTGTAGTATGATGAGGGGAAAAAAACAATTGAATCCATTTTAGAATAAGACTGTAATGTAACAAAATGTGGAAAAAGTCAAAGGGGTCTGAATACTTTCTGTATGCACTGCATATGGCACATACAGTAGTTTCTCTGTATTGCACCTTGGTTGCCATCTGGGTTTGGTTTTGTTCCAACAACACACATTTCACCTTTCTTGTCAGGGGCATACAGGGCTATATATACTGCACCAAACAGGACCAGGTATGAGTAGAGTGACAGAAATCAGAGTGGCAGAGACCAACAATCTCAGCAGACCAACCTGGACTCATGGGTAGATGTAACATAGTAAATGAAAATCCAGGACACTCAAATTAGCATGATGTGTTACATTTGGTATGGAATGTATTAAATTTGTGTATGTCCATCATCCATTTTGTATGATACGAATTACAATTCATATGAAATGTTATGAATTGCAATTAGTATGATATGCTACTAATTGCAATTCTTACAACATGTTACGAATTTGAAATATGTATGTTACGAATTCCAATTTGTTGTTGCTAACGTTAGCTAGGTGGCCAGGTGGCTAGCTAGGCTAAGGGTTAAGGTTAGGGTTGAGGTTACGACTTAGGTTAATGTGTTAAGGTTACGGTTAGGGGAAGTGTTAGCTAACATGCTAAATAGTTACAATGTAGCTAAAAAGTAGTAAGTAGTAGCAAAGTTGCTAATTAGCTAAAATTCTAAAATAGTCCGTGATGAGATTTGAACACACAACCTTTGGATTGCTATACGTTTGATGATATACAGTTACCCATCCATCCCGATCAACCACCTTCTTTTTGTTTTATCCTGAAGTAACCTTCTGTCTTATGTAACATACCATACAAATTTGAGTTTGTCGAATTTCATTTACTATGTTATGCCTAGTCTGTGAGACCAGGCTGACAGACATCCAGATATTCTGTCTCTTGAACCCAAGTCAATATTATGAAGCAGGAAGCAGCCTCACTAGTCTTTCTCCTTGTCTCCCTGAGGGATATAGGAACCTCCTAGCATGAACACAGATGTACACTGCTAGATAAGTGTTTCCTAGCTCAGATGAGCAGGATGATATTGTCACACTAACTTTGCGCAATCTAAAACCCTTTATGCTTATTCAGAGTGTTTGATGACAAAGTCTGTGACGCTCTCTACAATTAACTCAAATTAGCATATATTTTACATTTGGCAATCTCAGACGAACATAAAATCAACAGGAACAGACAGTGACCAATTGCAAAAAACTTGTCCAAGAGCAGAAAATAACAGTCCTCAATCCTCACAAAGATAAAACAGTTTCTCCTAAGCTATTTATCTAATTTAGCCACATTCTACGGATGTCAGATTGGTATGATAGAGTGGTGCAATGCGAATGCTAGCCTCCACGTGCCTCGCGGGGACACTCAGAATTGAAAATCTCTCTTCTTCAATTCTGTATGCCCCAGCCAGGCCTGTGGAGGCTCCCATTAGCATTGCACTACTCTATCATACCTGTGGTGCGATGCATCATCACCAACAAGCTCATCTCGAACAGCTCTGTAGCCAAACAGGGTCCTCTTCTAACAGAGAGAGCACTTTGTGATTTATCACAAGCACTCCCATTGATCGGAACTAGTAGAGGGCTGGACAAAAGACCCAACTTGTTTTGGTCCATGGTGAGTGCTGCAAGGCACGGTCCAATCAGAGCAAATAACCTGTGGCAAGATTTATTTTATTGGATCAAAAGCATATTTTCTCTCCTTAGTTACTGTAGCCCTTAGTTACTGTAGCCCAGAATAGGCTTTATACCTAATAATCATTATCATTAAGTTAATTAAATTAATTGATTGATTGGTTTTCTTTCTCTGTCCAGGTGGCCGGTTGGACAACAGCAGCCATGTGATTGGGGGGTGGCAAAGAGCAAAGAATGTCCAGGAGGTTCAGCTAAAGCAGCCCTGCAGTGAGAATCTCCCCCTCTGGCGCCTGTTCTTCATGAGGACCCGAAGATGACTGTCACCAGCCGGCAGTCCTTGAATGTCCTGACAGTCATCTTTCTCCTGCTGTCCACTGCAGGTCAGTGCAATTTTATACACCTTTTTGCTATGGTGTGTGTGTGTGTGTTAAAGTATATAGTCTCTTCCCACAGTCGCCTGTGAGTCTAGCAAGTGAGACTGGTGTATGACTGTCAGGGAACAGTATGCTGCCTGGTAAAACATCGATGTTGATTACTGTAACTAATCTGCATTTGTGATACGGTATGTCGGTAACTGTAATGCACATTATAAAACAACCTGAGGTTTAATAGTATGCAAAGAACTTTATTTTGGTTTATAGTCTTTCAGCTCACACGTTGAGGTTGTAAACGGAACATAAGAGCCAACCTGTTTACTGTAGTATCCTAAAATTGGATAGGTGTTAATGTAACTAACAACATGGCAATATTTACGACAGAGCCCTAACCAGATCCAGCTGTTTTCCCTCTAGTAAGGATCAGACTGCCTTCCCCCTGGGCCTGCTTCACCTTTAAGTCTTGCATCATTAGAGGACTTTATGGTCCACTTCCAATGCTTAGTTGCTCTGTGTCATTGCCAATTCACCCTCTTTATAATCGCAGACCCCTCCTTTATACCCCTCCTTTAAATAAAGGTTAAATAAATAGAATAACATATATATCCCGTGGTTTATGAGATCAGCTATAGGATCAGAATACCAGAACTGGATTTTGATGACATGATTTTGGCTGGATGGCAGGAAGCTTGGCCCCAGTGATGTACTGGGCCGTTCGCACCTTCCTCTGTAGCGCCTTACGGTCAGATGCCGGTCATATTGAGAGGGGGTCAAATACTTATTTCCCTGCAAATCAATTTATAACATTTTTAAATGCATTTTTCTGGATTTTTTTTGTTATTCTGTCTCTCACTGTTCAAATAAACTTACCATTAAAATTATGGACTGATCATTTCTTTGTCAGTGGGCAAACGTACAAAATCAGCAGGGGATCAAATACTTTTTTCCCTCACTGTAGGTGTTCCTCCAGGTGAGAATGGGCAGTGTGGAGTGTGAATGAGATTGCGTCATCTGTGGATCTGTTGAAGCGGTATGCGAATGGGAGTGGGTCTAGGGTGTCCGGGAGGATGCTGTTGATTTGAGCCATGACCAGCCTTTCAAAGCACTTCATGGCTACCGACGTGAGTGCCATGGGGCGGTAATCATTTAGGCAGGTTACCATCACTTCCTTGGGCACAGGGACTATGGTGGACTGCTTGAAACATGTAGGTATCACAGACTCGGTCAGGGAGAGGTTGAAAATGTCAGTGAAGACCCTCGACAGTTGGTCCGCGCATGCGAGAGCGTTATCACACAGTCATCCAGAACAGCTGGTGCTCTTGTACATGCTTCAGTGTTGCTTGCCTTGATGTGAGCATAAAAGGCATTGAGCTCGTCTGGCAGGCTCGCATCACTGGGCTGCTCACGTCTGGGGTTCCCTTTGTAGTCCATAATAGTTTTCAAGCCCTGCCACATCCAACGAGCGTCAGAGCCGGTGTAATAGGTTTCAATCTTAATCCTTTATTGGTGCTTTGCTTGTTTGATGGTTCGTCTGAGGGCATAGCGGGATTTCTTATAAGCGTCCGGATTAGTCTCCCGCTCCATGAAAGCGGCAGCTCTAGCCTTAAGCTCGATGCAGATGTTGCATGTAATCCATGGCTTCTGGTTGGGATATGTATATACAGTCACTGTGGGGACGACGTCATCGATGCACTTATTGATGAAGCTGCTGACTGAGGTGGTGGATTCCTCAATGCCATTGGATGAATCCCGGAACATATTCCAGTCTGTGCTAGTGAAACAGTCCTGTAGTGTAGCATCTGTGTCATCTGACCACTTCCGTATTGACCGAGTCACTGGTAATTCCTGCTTTAGTTTTTGCTTGTAAGCAGGAGGATAGAATTATGGTCAGATTTGCCAAATGGAGGGCGGGAGAGTGCTTTGTATGCATCTTTGTGCGTGGAGTAAAGGTGGTCTAGGATTTTTTTTCTCCCATGGTTGCACATGTGAAATGCTGGTAAAAATTTGGTAAAACTGATATATGTTTGCCTGCATTAAAGTTCCCGGCCACTAGGAGCGCTGCTTCTGGGTGAGCATTTTCTTCTTTGCTTATGGCCTTTTACAGTTGGTTGAGAGTGGTCTTAGTGCCAGCTTCATTTTGTGGTGGTAAATATAAAATAAATAATGGCTACGAATAATACAGATGATAAATATCTTGGTAGATAATGTGGTCTGCAGCTTCTCATAAGGGACTCTACCTCAGGCGAGCAATACCTCGAGACTTCTATAATATTAGACATCGCTCACCAGCTGTTATTGACAAAAAGACACGTCTTACTCATCTTACCAGAGGTAGCATCTCTGTTCTGCTGTTGCATGGAAAATCCCTCTAGCTCTATAATGTCCGTATCTTTGTTCAGCGGCATCTCGCTGACACATAAGATGTTACCGTTTTTAATGTCTCGTTGGTAAGATAATCTTCATAGTAGGTCATCAATTTTATTTTCCAATGATTGCACGTTAGCGGGGAAGAATGGAAGGCATTGGGAGTTTACTCGGTTGCCTCAGGATTCTCAGAAGGATCCTCGATCTGCGTCCCCTTTCCCGGCATCTTTTCTTCACGCCAAAGGCGTGGATCTGGGCCTGTTCCTGTGAAAGCCGGATAACCTTCTCATCGGACTTGTTAAAGGAAAAGGTTTCTTCCAGTCCGCTGTGAGTAATTGCTTTTCTGATGTCCAGAAGTTATTTTATGTAACATTATTTACACAATAAGTTAATTAATAAGTTACACAAAACGCAAACAAAATCAGCCATGTTCTTCGGTGCCATCATAACTACTGTTATGAATGTTTACCAGCGTGCATCCATCTGAGTGAGAGTGTCTCTCCATACTATTAAACCTCAAGCTTCCTCACTCCCCATTCTACTTCCCTGTTCAGCATGGATACAGAAGCCTGAAAGTTTCAGAGAGTCGGAGGGAAGCCAATTCAAGCGATTTAGCCAATAAGCCAGCCAGTCAGCCAGTCATTCAGACGGCCCTGAGTGAGGCACTGTCCCAAGTTCATTAGACCTGAGAGTGTTCTCCTCTTTCAAATGGCCAATATGTTCCTGATGGGCCTGCTCAGCCGACATGGGATTAGAAAATACTTTTACCATCAGTGGCAGAAATGTACAACAATCCCCTCCCTCCCCTTCCCCCTTCTAACTAAATCCCATAAGGAACATTATTTCCCCTCTTAGCAGTGGAATTGTCTTGGCTCCATCGTGGAGAGGAAGTGCTCATAGTCTTAATACAGAGACATGACCTTGTTCCAGTTCTGCTCCTCTGCCATTGTTTCTACAGGCAACACCCATTCCATATTGCCAGAAGGGCAATCTATCCCCAGCTATGCTATGGAGGACGTGTTTACCTCGTGTTATCAATGGTAATAAAAATGTGAAAGGATGCCAAATTGCCAGACCTGATTGGTTTTGATAGCGTCTGTCTAACAAGTAGTTTTGTTTTGGTCCACAGTGACATATGAGACAACTGTGATGAGCCCTGTAAATCTAGACTCATTATCTCTGCTCTGTTGCTCTGACAGATAGGTAATTGGTGATCATCTACAATGAGTCCAGGCTACCAAATGATGTTTCCATGACTCCCATCACAGAGAAACCCCTCTCTGGTTGCCAGAATCAGAGATGAATAAATGTCTGTTGATTTCTGCTTGGTTTTGCATAATTTGCACCGCAATAGAAATCACAAGCTAAATAATCTTCGTTATATATATTTTTTATTATTATATAATTCTCCTTTTTTCAGGTCAACATCATAAACAAATTGTAGATATGTGCATACATTTGAATTCTAAAATGAAACAAGGTAAAATATGACATTATCAACAAACACCAAAACAAAACAAAAACATGCAAAAACAATAAGAATGATACATTCCCTTTCAGTTCTCTGCTCTTAATTTTTCATTAATTTATCATTTTCCTTACATGCCTTTAATAATTTGACTGTTGCAAAATGCGTGGCTGTAGTATGTAAATTATCAAATACCCCTACCAGAGTATAGAGGCCTTACAATAAAAATAACAAAACTATTATTTTATAGAAGAAAGCAACCAGGGTCCGCTTGACCCGTAGATTCATATAATTCTTATATTGACACTTCTTAGGGTCTGCAAGATTAGGGGAAGAGATAGCAAAAAGAGGTCCCATATTGTATAGAAATCGCCTTCCTTGTTCCTAAATATAGCACCATTTTTTTTCCAGTGGTAACATTTTAAAGATCCCACAACACCACTGATTTATTGTTGGTGGCTGGTCTTTTATCCAGTTAAGGAGAAGGCATTTGCTTGTCACAAAGAGTACATTTTTAAGAAGTATTGAGCTGTGCTAAGGTAAGTGAGGGCCTGTTCCCGATAACACCCAAAACAAATAGCCATGGTCCATTCTTCTAGAATATATGAACATGTCCTCCAGCTCCATTTTGAAATTTTCCCAGAACATTTTAATTAATGGGCAAGTCCAAAGCAGGAAAGCTGAATCATGATGGTCTCAATCACCATAATCCATTTATCAGATTTGTAAAGTAATTCTAGAAAATATTTTACCTCACAGGAGTGCTTGCCAAGAAGACAGTAGCTTCATCGTCTGACTGTCTTTCTCTTCTCCACAGCTCTATCAGCTCATTTCAGAGTGTGTGAACCATACTCCGACCACAAGGGGCGCTATCACTTTGGTTTCCACTGCCCTCGCCTTTCTGACAACAAGACCTACATGTTCTGCTGTCACCACAACAACACTGCCTTCAAGTACTGCTGCAACGAGACTGAGTTCCAGACGGTCATGCAGGTCAACCTGACCACCACCACAGACGGCTTCAAACACAAGTGAGTCATATTCAGGTTTTAGTAGTGGATATATAGAGTAGTACTTTTCCTTATCTGTTAGTAAGCTAATTATTGTGATTCTATGATACGGTTTAATGTTATTATAAAATGGTACTGACACTAGATTGAGTAAATATCTAAAGAACATGTCAAAAGTTTATCTGTAAGGAAACGACCAACAGTTTCATACTCAAGATTTAGACATTTCAAAGACTTTTGCGCAGAGAAAAAAAGCCCTGGCCTTTAAATGTTAGTGATTGATAAGCTGTTGGCTCCCTCGACAATATCCCACTCATTGAAACCATTTGCCTGGTGCTCAAAGGGCACGTTGACATTGATCTTCTCCTACTGTATAGAGAGAATCACAACCAAAGTAAAAGTCCTAGAGGAGGTGCTCCAACAATAATGTTATTTGTACCGCATACAGGGTAAAGTATTGCATTCTTCCCAACCCAAACAAAACATTATCCCATTCCACTAACTTTTCAAGCTTTTTTTTATTATATGAAAGCAAGCTTTGCTTTTATACTTACAACCACCAGGCTTGATTGAGCTGTTTTGTTTTGTAGTAATGTGGTGCCTGCCTGTACTTCCTTAAACTTTTATTTTAACAATACATTCAATGAAAAATAAATGTATTTTTGGGCAAATATAAAAACAGGAGGTGGTGTGTTCGACACAGTCACTAATATAGATACTGTACAGAGGTCTATAGAGCCTGTCTGCATTCCTGATTTCTGTAACCATTAGCTTACCTGTGTAATATTAACATAAACTCAGAACCAGTTGTTTTTTAAACATGGTCCTGTTTTATCAATTGATGTGCTGAACAGTTCATTACCTCTGTCAAATTACTGTGTAGTTCAGATATATGCGTGTAATTGTATTTTAGCAATAAAGATGATGACGCTTCAATAATATACATTTACATTAGGCCTATGTCTAAAGATACTTACAGCCTAATGTCAAAAGTTTGGACACACCTACTCATTCAAGGGTTTTTCTTTACTTTTAATATTTTCTACATTGACATCAAAACTATGAAAAAACACATATGGATCATGTCGTAACCAAAAAAGTGTTAAACAAATCAAAATATATTTTAAATGTTAGATTCTTCAAAGTAGCCATCCTTTGCCTTGATGACAGCTTTTCACACTCTTGCCATTTCATCAACCAGCTTCATGAGGAATGCTTTTCCAACAGTCTTGAAGGAGTTCCCATATATGCTGAGCACTGCTTTTCCTTCACTTTGCGGTCCAACTCATCCCAAACCATCTCTATTGAGTTGAGGTCAGGTGATTGTGGAGGCCAGGTCATCTGATGCAGCACTCGATCACTCTACTTCTTGGTCAAATAGCCCTTACACAGTCTGGAGGTGTGTTTTGAGTCATTGTCCTTTTGAAAAGCAAATTATAGTCCCACTAAGTGCAAACCAGACGGGATGGCGTATCACTGCAGAATGCTTTGGTAGCCATGCCGGTTAAGCGTGCCCTAAAATTTAAATTAATCACTGACAGTGTCACCAGCAAAGCACCATCACACCTCCTCCTCCACGCTTCACGGTGGGAACCACACATGCAGAGATCATCCGTTCACCTACTCTGCGTCTAACAAAAATCTCCAAATTGCACTCCTCAGACCAAAGACAGATTTCCACCAGTCTAATGTCCATTGCTCGTGTTTCTTGGCCCAAGCAAGTCTCTTCTTATTGTTGGTGTCCTTTAGTATTGGTTTCTATGCAGCAATTCGACCATGAAGGTCTGATTCACTCAGTCTCTTCTGAACAGTTGATGTTGAGATGTGTCTGTTACTTGAACTCTGTGAAGCATTTATTTGGGCTGCAATTTCTGAGGCTGGTGACTCTAATGAGCTGATCCTCTGCCGCAGAGGTAACTCTGGGTCTTCCTTTCCTGTGGTGGTCCGCATGAGTGCCAGTTTCATCATAGCGCTTGATGGTTTTTGCAACTGCATTTGAAAAAACTTTCAATGTTCTTGAAATGTTCCACATTGACTGATGTTCATGACCTAAAGTAATGATGGAATGTTGTTTCTCTTTGCTTATTTGAGCTGTTCTTGCCATAATATAGACTTGGTCTTTTACCAAATAGGGCTCTCTTCTGTATACCACCCCTATCTTGTCAAAACACAACTGATTGGCTCAAAAGCATTAAGAAGGAAAGAAATTAACAGGCAAACCTGTTAATTGAAACGACCTCATGAAGCTGGTTGAGAGAATGCTAAGAGTGTGTAAAGCTGTCCATAAGATTTCATATGTGTTATTTCATAGGTTTGAAGACTTCACTACTATTCTAAAATGTAGAAAATAGTCAAATGCAGAAAACCCCTTGAATGAGTAGGTGTGTCAAAACTTTTGACTGGTCCTGTATATATACATCATTTTAATAGCAGTAAAGTCCATTATCCCTCTGAAGAGTATGAATTAAGCTGTTTGAATCAACCTGCCTACACATTATTGGAAATACAAAAGACCAAAAATAGCTACTGTAGTAGGTCAAAGCTGTGTGCTGGAAAACATTGGTGGAGTACGTATTGGGGTGCTCATGTCAATTTCCTTTCTTTTTCTGCTTTAGACCAATGCCTACTTCTCACTTAAAACTTGGCTTTTACACTGGACGTCGATTATACATTATACATTGTAGTACAGTAAAACACAGTGTGACCAAAAGTGACCAAAAAAACGAAAATATACTCTGAGATTTCTTAAATCTCTTAGAAAAAGGACAGACCATAGCTGCAAGAAGTAGTTTGGGGGTGGTGGCGCTACAGATTTTTTTTTTTTACAGGACTAGTTAAGGCCCAGTGTGGGAAAAAAAACACTAAATGTGTTTGAGTATTTACCAGCGTTTGTAACTTGAGTCTGATAATTATCTGTACAAAACAGTTATTTGATAATAATTGTGGAATATTAAAATACTTGTTTGATACAGTAAAAGTTGGAAGTTTACATACACCATAAGCAAATACATTTAAAAAAAAATCCCTGTCTTCGGTCAGCTAGGATCACCATTTTCTTTTAAGAATGTGAAATGTCAGAATAATAGTAGAGAGAATTATTTATTTCATCACATTCCCAGTGGGTCAGAAGTTTACATACACTCAATGAGTATTTGGTAGCATTGCCTTTAAATTGTTTAACTGGGTCAAATGTTTTGGGTTGCCTTCCACACGCTTCCCACAATTTTGGCCCATTCATCCTGACAGAGCTGGTGTAACTGAGTCAGGTTTGTAGGCCTCCTTGCTCGCACACGCTTTTTCAGTTGTGCCCACACATTTTCTATAGGATTGAGGTCAGGGCTTTGTGATGGCCACTCCTATACCTTGACTTTGTCGTCCTTAAGCCATTTTGACAAAACTTTGGCAGTATACTTGTGGTCATTGTCCATTTTGAAGACCCATTTGCGTCCAGGCTTTAACTTCCTGACTGATGTCTTGAGATGTTGCTTCAATATATCCACATAATTTTCCATCCTCATTATGCCATCTATTTTGTGAAGTACACCAGTCCCTCCTGCAGCAAAGCACCCCCACAACATGATGCTGCCACCCCCGTGCTTCACGGTTGGGATGGTGTTCTTTGTCTCGCAAGCCTCCCCCTTTTTCCTCCAAACATAACAATGGTCATTATGGCCAAACAGTTCTAATTTTGTTTCATCAGACCAGAGGACATTTCCCCAAAAAGTATGATCTTTGTCCCCATGTGCAGTTGCAAACCGTAGTCTGGCTTTTCATGGCGGTTTTGTAACAGTGGCTTCTTCCTTGCTGAGCGGCATTTCAGGTTATGTCGATATAGGACACGTTTTACTGTGGATATAGATACTTTTGTACCTGTTTCCTCCAGCGTCTTCACAAGGTCCTTTACTGTTGTTCTGGGATTGATTTGCACTTTTCGCACCAAAGTATGTTCATATCTAGGAGACAGAACACGTCTCCTTCCTGAGCGGTATGATGGCTTCGTGGTCCCATGGTGTTTATACTTGCATACTATTGTTTGTACAGATGAACGTGGTACCTTGAGGTGTTTGGAAATTGCTCCCAAGGATGAACCAGACTTGTGGAGGTCAGCAATTATTTTTCTGAGGTCTTGGCTGATTTCTTTAGATTTTCCCATGATGTCAAGCAAAGAGGCACTGAGTTTGAAGGTAGGCCTTGAAATACATCCACAGGTACACCTCCAATTGACTCAAATAATGTCAAATAGCCTATCAGAAGCTTCTAAAGCCATGACATCATTTTCTGGAGTTGTCCAAGCTGTTTAAAGGCACAGTCAACATAGTGTATGTAAACTTCTGACCCACTGGAATTGTGATAGAGTGAATTATAATTTATATAATCTGTCTTTAAACAATTGTTGGAAAAATTACTTGTGTCTTGCACAAAGTAGATGTCCTAACCGATTTGCCAAAAGTATAGTTTGTTAACAAGAAATTTGTGGAATGGTTGAAAATGAGTTTTAATCAACCTAAGTGTATGTAAACTTCTCACTTCAACTGTGTATGTTTTCCAGTTTCTTGAAATACTTTGTAAATGCAACTTATTTCTACATGAAAATTGAAATGGTCTATTCGTTCCTTTTCCATTTTAGTAGACATTCTTATCTAGAGCAACTTACAGGAGTGAGGGCATACTTTTTCATACTGGTCCCCCGTGGGAATCAAACCCACAACCATAGCATTGCAGTAGTAAAGTCCAAATTCAATATTTTATCAAATAATACAAAAATAATTACATTTGTTAGTTTAATAGAACCACACATCCCAACGGCTTAGACTTTTAGAGGTAAAACCCCCCAAAAACAAACAGTTGATGTATTGAAAACCGTTTCATTTTATCACACAGCTAACCAAATTACCAAGCATGCCATTTTCTTTTGACATCGGACAGGTTGCGCAAGCAAACTATCATTATGATGTGATTTTACCTGGATGCTTCGTGTCCAACCTGCCCCCCAGTTACTTTTTACTTGTGGATGGCGACTTCAGGTTTTCGGGAACACATCGAAAAGTAACTTGACTCTGTGTTGACCAGTCATTGCAAATTTGGATTATAATGACCAGAAGAAAATGTAATTGACAAAGGAGCACACTGAATTACTGCATAAGGTAAGGGCTAGAATTAGCACTGGATCTCTGGCATGTGCATGTGTTATAAATTAGCAGCGTGGCAGTTTATCTAAAGTTCCCAAAGTTTGGTGTATCTAACTAGCTATAATAGAAGCCAAGGAAGTTCTCGAGTTCATTTTTTGTTGCTCTGATTACACATGAGTGTCCAGGTCAGCAGTTTACTTCAGTTTACTTCTTTATGAAAAACCTTGGCAGGGTCGTGTTTCAGAGGACGCATGGCTCTCGACTTTTCGCCTCTCCCGATTCCGTATGAAAAAGGGGTAAAAGTACACACAAAAAAATACAAAATAAGGTCACCTCGTTTTAATTGGATGTCTAGAATTTGAGCTAGGTTTGGGGCAAAATTTGTCTAATGACCATATAATACTAATGTCACGTCAAATGTCCGGTATAGTGGTTCTTGGTAGAGAGATAACGTAAACTCACGTAAACTCGTACATCGCCTTGGTCCGTACAATTGACCTTATTGTAGCGCCCCAAAAACGTAATACTTCCAGATCATCTGTAATGTCAATACCATTGTAAAGCACAATTTCTCCCCTTTCCAACAGAATCAATTACATGACCTAAACGCTGCCCGCTTCTGCATAATTCAAGCAGGCAATGAACCCCGTCGGGTCTTTTTTTAAATGTCGGGTGGGGAAGCGAAACTAGATAATTCTAAATAATAATTATCTCTAATGTCGTGTGGGAAAATAGCTTTTTTCACTCGATCTGTCCAACTTATCACCTTATCGCCTCTAAAATGTAAATAAAACACTATAAAGAGTTTATATAATGTGTCATTACATACCTATTTGAATTTGAATCGGGTTGTTAGGGCGGTGCTAAAGTGATCTTAGAAGTAAACAGCGGCTTTGAGAATGATGATCTCATCCCCCCGTCACTGCCCATTTTTTATTTTTAACCTCTTGATACTCCCCATCCCAGATCCGGGATTGTGAATAAAGCCTCAGGCTCATTAGCATAACGCAACGTTAACGATTTCTGAAAATCGCAAATAAAATGAAAATAATGCGCCTGCTCTCAAGCTTAGCCTTTTCTTAACAACACTGTCATCTCAGATTTTCAAAATATGCTTTTGAACCATAGCAAATCAATCATTTGTATAAGAGTATTGCAAGCTAGCTTAGCATTTTGCGTAGCATTTAGCACGCAACATTTTCACAAAAACCAGATAACCAAATAAATAAAATCATTTACCTTTGAAGAGCTTCGGATGTTTTCAATAAGGAGACTGTCAGTTACATAGCAAATGTTCAGTTTTTCCTGAAAGAATCTTTGTGTAGGAGAAATCGCTCCGTTTTGTACATCACATTTGGCTACCAAAACGAACCGAAAATTCAGTCACCAAAACGTCAAACTTTTTCCGAATTAACTCCATAATATCGACGGAAACATGGCAAACGTTGTTTAGAATCAATCCGCAAGGTGTTTTTTCACATATCTCTTCATTGATATGCAGTTCGTGGAAGCCTGCTTTCCCCTCAGAATCGCATGGAAAAATACCAGCAGCTGAAAATGACGCAGCAATTTCGACGGAGGACACCGGGCGGACACCTGGAAAATGTAGTCTCTTATGGTCAATCTTCCAATGATATGCCTACAAATACGTCACAATGCTGCAGACACCTTGGGGAAACTACAGAAAGGGCAGGCTCATTCCTCTCGCATTCACAGCCATATAAGGAGACAATGGAAAACGGAGCCTCAAAAATCCTGCTGATTTCCTGGTTGCCGTTTCATCTTGGTTTTGCCTGTAGCTCCCGTTCTAGGGCACCCACAGACAATATCTTTGCAGTTCTGGAAAATTCAGAGTGTTTTCTTTCCAAAGCTATCAATTATATGCATAGTCGAGCATCTTTTTGTGACAACAATATCTTGTTTAAACCGGGAACGTTTTTCATCCAAAAATGAAATTGCGCCCCCAGAGTTTCAAGAGGTTTCACGATGAGAGAAGTGCTACACCTGGTGGAGAGAGATTGTAAGACAGAAATAGTTGCTTTATGCGTGCTGTACGTTACGGCATGACACGCCACGATGTAACGGAGGGTCCGTTTTTTAAAAACTTTTCTCCAATACTACAGAGCCATTACCATGTCGATCAACGCTTGAATAAAAACCTAGTTCACACCCCCGATTTTGAAGTCAACGCAGTCGGTACAGTCCCATTAGTTTTCTTTGTAGCCTCGTTTGAATGTTGCGGTTACGCACATTTGTACGGAATGGGGTAAGTTTACGTTATTTGGTCTACATATGATGGTAGGGCGATTTGATTTTAACATTGAGCTTCAACCAATGCGTACTATATATAATCTCCTACAACGCACTACACTAATCTAAGTAGACACACTAACATAGATAGACTTGAAGACAAATCTCTATGGAGACCGACAGCTCTGTCTGCAGCAATCGAGTGGAACTCAGGAAGAGAAGAGACATCCCGTAGTGTGTATAGGAGCACCGTATGAGGACACTGACAGACAGAAACACAGACTCTGTCAGAGCTCTCTCTCTCTCTCTCTTATTCTGTCTGTCTCTCCTCTAATACCCTGTCAGCGGGGTGCTCTCTGAGACCAGTTACACATTCCCTTCGGCAGGCCAGGATATTTCATCTAGTGGCTGATGGGAGGCCATTTACACCTCCTCCCCTCTAGACTGCAGAGTTGAAGTGGTGATATTTACCATTGGCCTCAGATTAAACTGGCCATAGCTCTGTGTCTGGGACTCTGAGCATCATGGCTAAAGTGTTACGGGCATGAGAGTGTTAATAGGCTATTCTATTACTGCGGACAGTGATTGGACCAGTCACTGGGATTAGCAAATTATTACTTTATGTGTATCTGTTAGGAAATTCTTTGTGTCTGTGTCATGATCAGTCTCAGCTATTTGTCCTTTCATTTTGGCTTGTTTAACGTTGTCTGACATTTGTTTCTGATGGCTGTCCAAACAGTTAGGTTTGCTTACTCTAAGGTTAAATCAAATGCACTGCTGGAAGGATGCCCTGCTGCTCTTAAATAGACAAATGTACACATCACCACAGACTAAACCATGCAAACAGCTATATGTCACACAGGCACAGGGGGAGGTGAGGAGAGGTAAACATGGTTTTTATATGGGTTTGAGTGCAGTTGCAAAGCAGTACAACGATAGAATAATTCTAAATGGTTTTGCGAAATATCCACAACACCATCCAAGGAAATGTTTGGAAAAGCCCATTATTCATTAGTCTCCCCAAAATAAGGAATGGTGTTCCCGTCCAAATAATCAAACTCACTTGAAAGCAGTAATATAATAATATTATCCTCTGTCTCATTATCTTTCAGGGTCAGAGAGATAATTTAAAGTTGACTGATGCTGAGTTCTGAACTCTGATAGGACCCAATCCCCTTCCTGTCTGAACTCTGATAGGACCCAATCGCCTTCCTGGGTAGTCATTTCTCTAATGCACAGCTCTGTTCAATTTTTAAAAAAAAACATATAAAGAGATTTATTACAAGTGCCGTTCATAACGCTGTTCATCAAGGTATTATCACGCTTTAAGGTATGACCGAGGTGCAGACAGTGTTGAAGAAACTAAAGTGTATTCTTTAAAACAGGGGCAGGCAAACAGGTCAAGGCAGGTAGGGGTCAATAATTCAGAGAGGGTGTAAGACACTGGAACAGCAGGCGGGTCAGGGTCAGGTCAGGTAGGGGTCAATAATTCAGAGAGGGTGTAAGACACTGGAACAGCAGGTGGGTCAGGGTCAGGTCAGGTAGGGGTCAATAATTCAGAGAGGGTGTAAGACACTGGAACAGCAGGGTCAATAATCCAGAGAGGGTGTAAGGAACTGGAACAGCAGGCGGGTCAGGGTCAGGTCAGGTAGGGGTCAATAATTCAGAGAGGGTGTAAGGCACTGGAACAGCAGGTGGGTCAGGGTCAGGACAGGTAGGGGTCAATAATCCAGAGAGGGTGTAAGGCACTGGAACAGCAGGCAGGCTCAGGTCATGCAGGAAAGGTAAAAAACGGGAAACTAGAAAACAGGAACTATAGGAAAGACAGGAGCAAGGGAAAATGCTGGTAGGTTTGAACAAACAAAACAAATTGGCAGACAACACAGGTATAAGTACTGTGGGGATAATGGGGAAGATGGATGACACCTGTAGGGGCGTGGAGACAAGCACAAGGACAGGTGAAACAGATCAGGGCGTGACAGGTATACTGTAATTGGAAACTATTTGCAGACATTTACCGAACAGGTGATTTATGGAGCGGAATCTGAAGAAGGTGCTAATGTGGACCACATAAATCCTTATGGAGTGTGAAATGCATTAATAAATGTGTTGGGATGAAAAACTGGGACCAATGTTTTGAAGAGAGAGATTTCTTAAGATGGATAGGCAATTAGAATCACCCTGTACATCACAGGAACACTTTCTTAAACATAATATATGTTTACTAAAAATATGCTTAAAATGCATATAAAAAAGGGGAATACATATAATTATATATTATGCCATTCTCACTTTCTCTATTTCCCCTATCGCTCCTCTACAGTAACTACACAGCCCTGGTGGGAGTGTGGATCTATGGCTTCTTCGTCATGGTGCTGCTAGCCCTGGACTTCCTCTACTACTCGGCCATGAACTATGAGCTGTGTCGGGTTTATCTGGAGAAGTGGGGTCTGGGTGGGCGCTGGCTGAAGAAAGCCAGGAGCCAGTGGCACCAACCAGTCCCAGGAGAGGAGAATGAGACCCAGGCACAGACCCAGGGTCACCCCATGGCCCTCAGCCACCAGCACCCCAGACACAGCCTCAGAGGAGAGGACCAGAGCCCCACGAACCCTAGCACGCCCCCACCGTCTGGTGAGTCACTCTGTTGCCAGCATTCAGTGGATGTCCACTCAGACTCATTGTGCATTATATACATGTCTACACTATTACATTGTACTGTATGGACTAGAGGTCGACTGATTAATCGGAATGGCCGATTTCAAGTTTACATAACAATCGTAAATCTGTATTTATGGACATCGATTTTTTGATTTTTTTACACCTTTATTTAACTAGGCAAGTCAGTTAAGAACACATCTAATTTTCAATGACAGCCTAGGAACGGTGGGTTAACTGCCTTGTTCAGGGGCAGAACAACAGATTTTTACCTTGTCAGCTCAGGGATTCAATCTTGCAACCTTACGGTTAACTAGTCCAACGCTCTGACCACCTGCCTTACATTGCACTCCACGAGGAGCCTGCCTGTTACGCAAATGCAGTAAGCCAAGGTAAGTTGCTAGCTAGCATTAAACTTATCTTATAAAAAACAATCAATCAATCATAATCACTAGTTAACTCCACATGGTTGATGATATTGCTAGTTTATCTAGCGTGTCCTGCGCTGCATATAATCGATGCGGTGCGCATTCGCGAAAAAGGACTGTCGTTGCTCCAACGTGAACCTAACCATAAACATCAATGACTTTCTTAAAATCAATACACAAGTATATATTTTTAAACCTGCATATTTAGTTAATATTGCCTGCTAACATGAATGTATTTTAACTAGGGAAATTGTGTCACTTCTCTTGCAACAGAGTCAGGGTATATGCAGCAGTTTGGGCCACCTGGCTCATGCGAACTGTGTGAAGACTATTTCTTCATAACAAAGACAGCCAACTTCTCCAAACGGGGGATGATTTAACAAAAGCGCATTTGCGAAAAAAGCACAATCATTGCACGACTGTACCTAACCATAAACATCAAGCCTTTCTTAAAATCAATACACAGAAGTATATATTTTTAAACCTGCACATTTAGCTAAAAGAAATCCAGGTTAGCAGGCAATATTAACCAGGTGAAATTGTGTCACTTCTCTTGCGTTCATTGCACGCAGAGTCAAGGTAGCTGCCTAGCTCATTGCGAACTAATTTGCCAGAATTTTACGTAATTATGGCATAACATTGAAGGTTGTGCAATGTAACAGGAATATTTAGACTTATGGATGCCACCCGTTAGATAAAATACAGAACGGTTCCGTATTTCACTGAAATAATAAATGTTTTGTTTTTTGAGATTATAGTTTCCGAATTCGACCATATTAATGACCTAAGGCTCGTATTTCTGTGTGTTATTATGTTTGAATTAAGACTGATTTGATAGAGCAGTCTGACTGAGCGATGGTAGGCACCAGCAGGCTCATAAGCATTCATTCAAACAGCACTTTTGTGCGTTTTGCCAGCATCTCTTCGCAATGCTTCAAGCATTGAGCTGTTTATGACTTCAAGCCTATCAACTCCCGAGATTAGGCTGGTGTAACCAATGTGAAATGGCTAGCTAGCTAGCGGGGTGCGCGCCAATAGCGTTGCAAACTTCACTTGCTCTGAGACTTGCTCTGCATGGGTAACGCTGCTTCGAGGGTGGCTGTTGTCGATGTGTTCCTGGTTCGAGCCCAGGTAGGAGCGAGGAGAGGGACGGAAGCTTTACTTTTACACTGGCAATAATAAAGTGCCTATAAGAACATCCAATTGTCAAAGGTATATGAAATACAAATCATATAGAGAGAAATAGTCCTATAATACCTATAATAACTACAACCTAAAACTTCTTACCTGGGAATATTGAAGACTCGTGTTAAAAGGAACCACCAGCTTTCATATGTTCTCATGTTCTGAGCAAGGAACTTAAACGTTAGCTTTCTTACATGGCACATATTGCACTTTTACTTTCTTCTCCAACACTTTGTTTTTGCATTATTTAAACCAAATTGAACATGTTTCATTATTTATTTGAGGCTAAATTGATTTTATTGATGTATTATATTAAGTTAAAATAAGTGTTAATTCAGTATTGTTGTAATTGTCATTATTTAAAAAAAAATACATTTAAATGGTTGATGAATCAGCGTTTTTTGGTCCTCCAATAATCGGTATTGGTATCGGCGTTGAAAAATCATAATTGGTCGACCTCTAGTATGGACATAGAGTTGTCAGGGTTAGGACACTAACACATTCAAATGCTAAATGTTTCTGCGTTATTTTGCTGGAAGGCACAGATGGGGCAGAGAGGACAATTGCTGATGATCTCTTTCTGAACAGCAAAAGCACGAGGGAGCCTATCACATTCTCCCTCGGGGTTCATCACCTTACGTTGTCTTATCCTCATTATGTCTCGTAGAACGGTACGATGTTGCTAAGGGAAAGTTACCATAGCAGACCATCAGAGCAACATGTCTCCATAAGGAGAGGTTTGGTATCTCCAGCAGCAGTCCTTCCTCCCCCATCAGCTGCGTAGGCTGACAGGGAATCTGAACCACTGAGCCTCCCCACACACTCACGTACTAACCTGCTGTAACCTTTCCCGCAAACATACACGCATATATAGACGTACACACACACACACACACACACATATATAGATGTACACACATACACACAGCTACCTACCTGCCCCCCCCCCCACACACACACACACACTCACACAGACAGACACACACGCTTGTGCCATCTCTTCCCACACACACTCCTATGCTCTCTCCATTTCTCCCCCCACACACACGCAAGGACCTGCTCGATACCATACACTCGCCCAACATGCCCCTTCAGTCACTCACACCACTCGGAGAGAGAGAAAAGTGAGAGACAACTAAATACTGTAGTACCTTTGGGACACACATCAATCCTTGACACACATATCTATCATCAAAGCATTCGAAGAACAGCTGGATCAAACACTGTCAGAACAACCTAAATCTTTGGCTAAAAAAGTAAATTATTCAAACCGATCTCTGTCTCAGATGTTCTCTAGAGGTCCAGGAGATGGCTTATAGACTGACTGACAGACAGACCTTACCTTACCTTACCTTACCTTACCTTACCTTACCTTACCTTACCTTACCTTACCTTACCTTACCTTACCTTACCTTACCTTACCATACCTACCTCTGGGCCAAGCCATCTCTCTGACTGTCTATGATAACTTAATGAGGGCAGGGATATGACAAATGGGTTTGTGGCCGTGCCAGACCATGACAGCCAGATTCTGACAAAGACAGAGAAGCTTGGCAGGGGAAGGGGATCCTGGGGCTATTTTAGTGGTGAATACCTAATGCCTAACTACCACTGGGACATGTCCACAGAGACACATGTCCATAGCACTTGTAGTATTGATGAATATATGCCTAATTAGATCCTGCCATGATCGAGGAGCTCAGATACTATCTGTCCTAGTGGTGAATACATGCTTTAAAGCCAACATGCAGTCTTTTTAATTGTATTTTTTAAATCATCACTGTATGTCTAATAAATCACTGTGTATATTTTTTATAATTGATTCCTGAGCCTCTTTTGGCCATTAAAATGTTCAGTCTGATCAAGTGGGCGTTATGAGACAAATGTGAAAATATTTACATACACAGCCCTGATTGGTTGATAGGATGGTCTAATGCCCACCCCCATACCCTGATGAACAGTCAAACAGCTCTTACTCAAAAATGGCATTATCATAATTTTCACAATTTCAGAGTGTTATATCAACCTCATGGTGTGGAAATATAAAAACAAATAAAACAGGAAAATCAAGTTGTCATCAGCAACGCCCCTTTAACGACAACGTTAGACGTCAGTTCAGTCTGAGAAGCCTCATCAACTTCAGCTACTTGACCCCTACAGGCAACAGCCCAACTTCAGCCAGGGCTACTTGACCCCTACAGGCAACAGCCCAACTTCAGCCAGGGCTACTTGACCCCTACAGGCAACAGCCCAACTTCAGCCAGGGCTACTTGACCCCCAACTAGCAGGCAACAGCCCAACTTCAGCCAGGGCTACTTGACCCCTATAGGCAACAGCCCAACTTCAGCCAGGGCTACTTGACCCCTACAGGCAACAGCCCAACTTCAGCCAGGGCTACTTGCCAGGGCCCCCCTACAGGCAACAGCCCAACTTCAGCCAGGGCTACTTGACCCAGCCCAACTACAGGCAACAGCCCAACTTCAGCCAGGGCTACTTGACCCCTACAGGCAACAGCCCAACTTCAGCCAGGGCTACTTGACCCCTACAGGCAACAGCCCAACTTCAGCCAGGGCTACTTGACCCCTACAGGCAACAGCCCAACTTCAGCCAGGGCTACTTGACCCCTACAGGTAACAGCCCAACTTCAGCCAGGGCTACTTGACCCCAACTACAGGTAACAGCCCAACTTCAGCCAGGGCTACTTGACCCCTACAGGCAACAGCCCAACTTCAGCCAGGGCTACTTGACCCCTACAGGCAACAGCCCAACTTCAGCCAGGGCTACTTGACCCCTACAGGCAACAGCCCAACTTCAGCCAGGGCTACTTGACCCCTACAGGCAACAGCCCAACTTCAGCCAGGGCTACTTGACCCCTACAGGCAACAGCCCAACTTCAGCCAGGGCTACTTGACCCCTACAGGCAACAGCCCACCTTCAGACAAATCATGGGGTCTTTGAAAGTGGATCAGAATTGGGTCAGGAATAAGGTGTTGTGAATGGATGATTGATAGTCAGTGCTTTGCGTGTGACTCCATAAGGTTGGTGTAGATTGCGTTGAGTTCTTTAACTTCACTATGAGCTTGTTCTGAAAATAGAGATGTATGTCTATTTTATTTTGTCATTTGGGCTCCCGAATGGCGCAGTTAAGAATTGGTTCTTAACTGACTTGCCTAGTTAAATAAAGGTTAAATAAATAAAAAAATGGAGACCAGGCTTACTCTGGCTTAGTCAGCTCATAGCATGTATGCTTTCTGTAAACATTCATTAGTATGATATTTTCATAATAATGTACAAAGTTATGAATGAAAAATGATGCTCTCTTCCAAATGACAAAAAAACATTGAGATGACAGAGAACAAAGGCTCCGTTCAATCAAAAGCTGTTTTTCTGGGATGAGGTTAAAATAACATTGCTATTGTCTTACACTGAAAACTCTATAACCAGTTATGACTGAATAGCTTCCAGAATTTGTTGCCCAAACAACACGTCATCATCATTACATGACCTTGAGTTCAGTTGCGAGGGACAGAGCTGTACCCCCAGGGTCAGGGAGGATGATGGGTAATGTCTGAGAATTAGACTTGTACTTAGACATATGTTTGTTGGTTGGAGTCTCAGAACTGGGGCGTCTCCAATACTTTTTAAAGTACAAGTATCAGATAATTTCGCTGTATCTACTTCCTCTTGTGGAGGAATTGCAGCCTGGCAAATAAATGTGTGGGAACACTGTGTTTGCCATAAGGCTACTTGAGAAGGCTGGTATGCGTGCACAGCCTTAGATCTGTTACGGACTCTGTGTAGGCGGCCTGGGAATCTGATATTACTTTCTCTCAGTGGATAGATAAATGCCCTTTATAAACAAATACAGACAGCTTAACCAGGTACTGTGTGTTCTGGCTAAAAAGAAGAGACAACACGCATTGATCAGGAAAAGGAAACAACAGCATGTATTTACAGGAATTTGGTGGGTCCATTACAGACAATAAATCCCCTTGTTTAAGTATAACAAAGAATATGAAGAGTGGGATCATGGCAGTATCAAGTACGCCATGATTGATAAGAAGCTGTGGCTTCTTAATTTGCTTTCTTTGCCAATTTGTGCACGGAGAGCACCTGAGCACATGGCCACATACGTGATTTATTTTTGACATTGTGGTCCACTGGAGACCTGGTAGCAAGCATTTCCATGGCAGTAAACACAGCTGTTCCTGGAAGCTCCGAGCACCACGCGCTAAAAACACTCGTCGCACAGGAATGAAACGGGATGTCCGACTGACGGTTACAAAGTCTCAGGTCGGGTTAAAACGTCAGATTATTAAGGCCAGCTCTCTCTCTGCCCAGGGGCGGGGTGATACCTCCTAACTCTCTCGATACCCTCTTCACCCCATGTCTGATGGACGCCGGACCAGAGGTCCTGGATTCAGTTCTTCTCTATTATTACTGGTGCACTTCACATGCCCGTGCTAATACAAACTTAGCATGGTGCTTCAGAGCATCATAACAAAAGAGCTGAAATCCAATATTGTTTAATTCAGGTTTGACAACACAGTAAGAGACGATATGACTGCTAAGGGGTTGCTGTGTAATGTGTCATATAAAAAAATAACAAGCGAAAAATCCATTCCCTCTCTACAGTATGTTTGTTGATGGAATTAACAATACATGAGTGTATGCTGATTTGATGAGTGAGGATATGCCAGCTACAAGAGCATTGACAGTGTGAAAACGGTGTAGGCAGCCAGCAACATTACATATCATATTAATACTGCATGGTGAAGATCTATCTCTACGGTGATCAACGCCAGGACAACTTGGCATCAGATCACAGCAACGTGGCCAAGCGCTATATACTACACCACCCACCTCCTGGGTGGTGCCTGCCTGTCCACCTGGCTGCTTCAAGAGGCCTGCACAGGTCAGCCAACCAGAGTGGTCCAAACAAGGTGGCATCTGTCATCACATTTACAGGCCCTGACTCAGAGCTGAGCCATCTGCTTGGTTGTCACCTAACAGCCATTTCCAGTCAGGTCTCTGTGACTGAGATATCATATTGGCAAGTCTGTCGCCTGGCAAATGGAGACTGGTTTATGATTCATCAGATGGTCAATGTCTGGTACATTGCTTTGATTGTACTTGACCATATGGCAGAATACACACCTACACCCACCTCACTTACAGTACCCATCTGCTTGCCAGTCTGCCAGAGCAGTGAGTGACACAATAATATCACACAGATACCACTCACTCATGCCAGATTCTTCCAGAAATATGCTTGATAGCTTCAAACAGCTTCCATGTATTTTTTTTTTGTCCACAAGTGTCGTGATCAATGCTTGTCTATTTCCTGCATATTCACACATTATCTTTGAACCACAACTTTAGCTGAAGTGTTTTGTGTGGTAATGACTGAGTAGTGAATAATTAAATCAAGTGAATGCTGTCCTGTGTTTGCAGGGTTGGGGAGTAACTGATTAAATGTAATTAGTTACATTAGTTACATGTTTGTAACTATTTGTAATCAGTTACGTTACCAGCAAAAATATTGTAATATTGAAAACTAGATTATTACTTCTTGGAATACTTTTAAATTCAGAAAGGATGTTTGCGAGGAAAGAATGCATAATGACACCTTTCTGTTTACCCAGTGACATTCAACTCAGCATTGGAAAAAAGCATACGTTTAATAGTTTGTTCCACCTGAGCGAGTCTGACCACAAGTCACAGACCACTATGACGACACACCAAATACACTTGATGGATCTTTTTTGTCCTCTTCTTCTAATGGCTCTTAAGGGGAAAGTAATCCAAAAACAACTGAAAGTAATCCGATTATTTTGAGTTGGTAACTAGTGACTGTAATGGATTACATTTAGAAGGTAACCTACCTTTCCCTGTGCGTGTGTGTGTGTGTGTAGAGCAGCATGTCCAGGCCCTGTCCAATTAGAGAGTATCACTCTCCATATGGTGGCCTAATTTACATTTTAAAAATGCACAACACAACACAGCCTGGTGGAGAGGAATCATCAGGGAGGGGAATGGTTGTTGATTTTTCTTCCTTTCTTCACTTCAATTAAAAATAGATCACAACAATAACGATGTCTTGCGTTTTTCCCCACTGGCCTTGTGCAAACAAGGAGAAGGCTGAGACTACAGTATATGTGGCTGGTTAATTTAGCTGGGTGATGGGTTCCATACTCCTGTTCCAAGGGTTTTAATACCATGTCACTTTCCTTTTTGTTCCATTCAGACTGAAGCTGCGAGAGGATGAATGGACGGAGCAGCGATGTTGAGCAGAGCACGCCGCAGAAGATAGCACGGCTCCGACACCTGTCTCTGTCTGGCTGGATTATTTACACAGTAACATACCACAGGGTGGCTGTCCCTGCCGGAGCCAGCAGTTAGCTAATAGGACCTGCTCGCCTCCATTCCTCTAAACACCTCCACCACTGGACCAACGGAACCAGGCCAAAGGTCAACACTAGACTACTATGAAAGGTCCTGGCGAATGGAGCTGCTGCTACCCAAACACTGTTAAGGAACAGGTCACAGGCACTGAAACTGACCATGAAGAACCCCTTGCATGGGCTGGGGCTGTTCTACGAGGATGCCAATGGAAACTGAAAGCGCAACTGATCAACTGAACAAGGGGGCTTTGTTTAATGTGTGTGTTTGAGTGTTGATTGTACTTTGTTGCTGTGTGGGGTTAAATTCAGTAGTAGTCAGAAGAGGTAGTGGGTGTATCTCTTGGTGATTTATTTAATGTCGACTAGTCAGGGACTTTTTACGAGTGGTAGACATTCTAGACGATTCACCATGATGCTTAGCATCTCTTTGGAGCTAAAATTAGGACATCGACTGGCTCAATCGCTGAGGATAGATATAATTGGACGGTGAAGTCTATGGAACAGACATATTTCAGCATAATGAACCTTAATTGAATACGGTGGCCCCTCCCCTTCAAGTCACCCTGTCAGCTCAGCAATCAGGGAGAGTGCAGTGCTGACAAAATAATCACTTCAGTGGTTCCCACTGAAAGGTGTTACACTGCAAAAAAAAAGTGAAATCTAAGCAAGTATAAATATCTTCTATTGAAATATCTTTCTTGTTTTTTTTAAACCAAGCTAAATTATCTAACGTCAGTGGTAGATCATTTTATTTAGGCCTGCTTCAATGTCACTTTTTGCAGTTTAGTGCAGGAACAGGGATAAAGCTCAACACTTCACTCATTCCTGACATGAACTTTAGTATTGATCCATAAAGTGCCGTTTTTGTTGTGTTGGGAGGGGTGAGAGAATCTGTTCGGGTCAGCAGAAAGGGTGAGGGGGGGGGGGGGGTGGAGTGTGATGGGGGAAGACCAGGTGGTATATAGTACTGTACCAGGTCATGTCTCTACTCACTCTCCTCACTCTAACCCAATTCTGGAGCTGTAACCTGCGATCTGGCAGCAGCTTAGCCGGTACATTAAGTGCAGAGAATTCCTGTACTGTACACACCGTGCAGCAGGAAATACACTACGGGGTTGGTAGGGGCCAACCAAGAGGTTCTCTGGGAGTTACTGGAAATAGCGCCAATACTCCTGAACAGCCACTAGGCAGGAGGAGCAGGACAACTATCCCCAATATACTAAAGCGCCAACCTCATCCTGCCAATTTATTCCAATGATTTAAATAAATTGTTTTGTCAACATCTGACTTCATAACTTCTCTGAAGTGTGCAGGCCCCCAAAAAGAAACTGTTACCATCATCTGTTACAACAATGACCATGGTTGGCAATATACACTGAGTGTACAAAACATGAAGAACTCTTTCCATGACAGAGTGACCAGGTGAATCCAGGTGAAAGCTATGATCCCTTCTTGATGTCACTTAAATCCACTCCAATCAGTGTAGATGAAGGGGAGGAGACAGGTTAAAGAATATTTTTTAAGCCTTGAGACAATTGAGACGTGCATTGTGCCATTCAGAGGGTGACGAATGATTGAAGTGCCTTTGAACAGGGTATGGTAAGAGGTAGTAGGTGCCAGGCTCACCAGTTTGTGTCAAGAACTGCAATGCTGCTGGGTTTTTTCACGTTCAACAACTTCCTGTGTGCATCAAGAATGGTCCACCATCCAAAGGACATCCAGACAACTTAACACAACTGTGGGAAGCATTGGAGTCAACACGGGCCAGCATCCCTGTGGAACGCTTTCAACACCTTGTAGAGTCCATGTCACTGACGAATTGAGGCTGTTCTGAGGGGAAAAGGGGGCAGTGCAACTCAATGATAGGAAGGTGCTCCTAATGTTTGGTATACTCAGTGGGATCTCTTATAATTAGCAATAACGTTCAGATTTGGCCAGTTTGAGATAGTTAACTTCCGTATAGTCTAATTGCATGTTTGCTCCAGCAAACTTGTACCTTGTGCTGAGATACGATGCGCCCAACTGAAATAATTGGCCTGGACTGGAGAGCAGTGGAGGTGCTAATTGCTATCTCTTCGTCCTGCTTTCCTTCCTTTTTCTCTCTCCCCCCCCCCCCCAGAAAGTGAGGCAGCATCAGCAACAAGGAAGCCCGGAGGAGCAGGAATTTTAAACAGCTTCTGCAGTACAAAAGGGGATTTAATTGGGCCTCAAAACAGGGGAATTGGCAGAGATCAGATGTGCTCGGGAACACACGTCTCCCCGGAACCCCAGTGCTGTTTTGCTGTAACAAGGCTGTGAGCAGGGAATTCCCTTCCCATGGACAATATATAGTGGTGATAACTAGGGTAATGCCCCTGCCCAAGCAGGCAGACATGTCATGTAGGCTACAGCCCAACAGTTGCCCCTCTTATCGTAGCAATGATAATGGGGAGCCAAACTGCAGCCCTCCCCAAACTGGAAGCCCAAACAAGCTCTGTGGTGTTGTTGTTTTACAAGGCAAATCTGACTTTCTGTTTTGCTTTCTTAACATGGACTTGACGTGACATAGTCAATATTGTAAGCATTACTGTAAGGATGGCAGCGCACTTATGTTTTAGTCTTGAGGTTGCTGTAGTAACAGTTGCCTTACAGCGGATCTCCACTTGTGCACAGAAGCTTTGTAGTGATTGGTCGGTACCTCACTGTGGGTGTGGTGATGATGACCTGCACCACGTTCTGTCTATGTATTACCCACTAGAATGTACAGTTAGAAGCTGAATTGTTTCTGCACTTATTAACTTTGTATTGTTACACCAGGGAGAAATAAAGATGTATCTTTTCCAGTGTGTTTAAACATTCCTGAGTGTGTTCTGCTCTTTATCAAATGCAGAATCTCAGCACAACTTGGGAGCCAAAAACATAAAAGTTGAATCAAGTTTCAGAGGTTGTGTTTGGCCAGAACATCCTGTCTGAGTCAAAGCAGTGGCCTGTAGCTGACACTCCCAGCCTGGTGAATCACACGACCCAGGCAGCCAGGCCAGAGGCACAGACATCATTAAGGCTAGGAGATGACAGGCCAGACAGGGACAGACACAGACAGAGACATCTTGTTCTAAATGACAAAACCTGTCTGCCACAGCTGGGGGAGCGTGTGAGAGGCCAGAGCATCACAGGAGTTGTCAAGGTTTGTTAGCAGGAAGTCCTTTGAACTTTTTCATTAATCAGCTTTCTCTCTCTCTCTCTCCAAACTTCTCACCTCTGTACCTCTGCCTCTGTTCAATATGCCTTTTGTGTTCTCTCCTCCTCCCACCAGTCTGTCCTTCACACTCTTCCTTTTGTGTTCTCTCTCCTCCCAAGTCTTCCCTCACCCTTCTTTTCTGTTCTCTCGTCCTCCCACCAGTCTGTCCTTCACACTCTTCCTTTTGTTCAAGCCTGTCCTTCACACTCTTCCTTTTCTGGTTTCCTCTCCTCCTCCCACCAGTCTATCCCTCGCACCCTTCCTTTTGTGTTCTCTCCTCCTCCCACCAGTCTGTCCTTCACACTCTTCCTTTTGTGTTCTCTCCTCCTCCCACCAGTCTGTCCCTCGCACCCTTCCTTTTGTGTTCTCTCCTCCTCCCACCAGTCTGTCCTTCACACTCTTCCTTTTCTGTTCTCTCCTCCTCCCACCAGTCTGTCCTTCACACTCTTCCTTTTCAGTTCTCTCCTCCTCCCACCAGTCTGTCCCTCACTCTTCCTTTTGTGTTCTCTCCTCCTCCCACCAGTCTGTCTTCCTTTTCAGTTCTCTCCTTTTGTGTTCTCTCCCCCACCAGTCTGTCCCTCACTCTTCCTTTTGTGTTCTCTCCTCCTCCCACCAGTCTGTCCCTCACACTCTTCTTTTCTTCCCCTAAACACATTCCTCCCTTTGCTCCCCATCACCTCCACACTCTCCCAGACCCCTCCCTCCTCCCTCTCTGTTTCAATGCTGTGATAGCATTATTATTAAAAGGCCACAGAGACATGGACAAGTGTGAACTAATTCATCCCACTAATCACTATGAAAAACAAAACATTGCCTGGATCTCCTTCTCCCACTGTTCCAGAGAAGCGGGGAAAAGCATCGGCTTCCGGCATTCATCTATTAAAACCACATTAGACCGTCTCATCACTCTCATCTATACCCCCCCCCCTGCCTTCTCCGAGGCAGGGCAGAGAGCCCTTCTGTGGCGCTGAGCCCACGTTAAGTGGATCTTAATGTTGCCATTTTCTGCCATTTGTCTAAAACGCAATGCGATAACGACCATTTGGATGCCCCTATCAGATTATCGTTATAGTGCCGTTTGTCAGTCAAAGATCAGATGTCAGTCTGATTGTGATCTCCAGTAAGCGAGTTACATTTCCTCCTTTACTCAGAGAGCGTTCATGTGTAGCTGTCTATCTGTACAGGAGCACCAGACATAAAGCAGGACCAATATTGCATCTGTCTTTGCACTTCCTCCACACTCAGCCTTGTTTTCCCCTCAACTGAGCCCAGCCTTCAACAAGACAGACAGACCTTGTTCAGTAGTCTATTTGTTGTAAATGCAGACCTTTTTATCTGACACTAAGTGTCCAGAATCCTCTGAGACCTGACCTCAGATCAGAAAATCAGACTGCTATCCCTGTCTTAAATGTCTTAAATGTCCACATTTTTCATCGGGCAAATCTAACTGGCAATCCCCTGGAACTGGGAGTTCAAGGGAAGTGAATTGGAAGGCTGGCCCCAAAACATTGAGTGAAGAGAAACCGTTCAGATAACCTAACAGAATATTTAAACTATCTACTGAAATGGGCTAGTTACATGATGAAGAGGGGGAACACAACCCTCGCCAGGCCTACTCTCTCTCTTTCTGCCTGCCCCGTGAGTAGTGAGACATTGAGCTGTTAGATTTGCATCAATTAGAATCTGGTATCAGGATAAATATGATAATGAGTCACCGATTGTATACTATGTATTTTTTATTAGCTAAGCAATAAGTGGTAAATGCAATTTTCGTATATACGTGTTCTCTGTCCCACCTCGCAGGGCAGAGTAGAGACTGGGCGTGGTTTAAACTCAGCCAGCCTATCGTTGATGATAATTCAATCACATATATGGTAACGTGCTATAGTGCATAACACAGAAACCTCATAGAGCTGAAAGGAAAGTGAGCCTGAGCAACCCACTGTCAGCCTCAAAACATCATCCTGTGACATTTTTGCAAAATGAGAAGACTCACAACATATGAGGCTAATGTCAATACATTGCAGTCAATGGGGAGAGATAGTGATAAAGATGCAAATGTTAAATTGGTGGAAGACTTAGACAGACAGATGTCTCTCTCTCTCTCTGTCTCTTTCTCTCTCTCTATCTCTAATCTCTAATCCCCTCTCTCCCTCCCTCCTTCTCTCTCCATCTCCTTGCCTCCCTCTGTCTGTCTCTCTACCTCCTCTTTATACCAGTGGAGGATTCAGAGCTGAGGATGGCTCATAATAATGGTTGTAACAGAACGAATGGAATGGCATCAAACACATGGAAACCAAGTGTTTGATGTACTGTATTTGATACCATTCCACTAATTCCACTCCAGCCATTCTCACAAGCCTGTTCTCCCCAATTCAGGTGACAACAACCTCCTGTGCTTTATACCCCCTCCTTTTCTCTTTCCCTCGCCCTTTTTTCACCACCTCCACTCTCCCCCTCTCTCTCCTTCCTTTCTCCCTCCCTCCCTCCTTCTGTCTCCCTCTCTTTGCCTCCCTCTGTTTCTCTCACGACCTGCTCTTTATCCCTCCTCCTTTTCTATCTCCCTCCCCCTTCACCACCTCCAAACTCTCCCCCTTTTCTTTCTTTCTCTCTCTCTTTCGATATCTCTCTTATTCACTCATATCTCCCTCCCTCCTCTCTCCCCCTCACTCTCTCTCCTCCTTCTCTCTCTTCTATATCTCTCTTATTCACTCATATCTCCCTCCTCTCCCTCTCTATCTCCCTCCCCCTCCCACACTCTCTCCCTATCTCCTCCCCCTCCATTCCCTCTCGCTCCTTCTTCCATCCCTCCCCCTCATCTCATCTCTCTCTCTCCTTCCTTTCTCTTCCTCCTCTCTCCCATCTTCACAGACAGGGCATTGACACACAAGTCAATACATTGCTTCCAAGGCGAAAAGGTTGGTGATCCAGCTGCAATGGGTAAATTGGTGAAAGACTCAGACAGTCTGACAGACCGACAGACAAACAGAAACTCAAAGAAAGACATTCCGAGAAACAAACAAACACAGACAGACAGACAGACAGACAGACAGACAGACAGACACTCAAAGAAAGACATTCCGAGAAACAAACAAACACAGACAGACAGACAGACAGACAGACAGACAGACAGCAAGACATGCACAGGCAGACAGACAGACAGTTTCAAGTAAATAAAATAAAAATGTGACCAACATGCTCTTCAGAATTCATTCTAACAAGTTTAAAGCCTAACGACTCACACTAAATGATTCTGCTGCTCTGTCGTTTGCTACATTCGTTAGTCTGAGACTGCCTCCCGACGGAGGTGCTCAGATCCAGACTCATTGTGAAGAAGAAACTAACGTTCCTGGGCGTTTGGCCGGAGTGAGGAGTCTGGCTACCCAGGTCATTTTCATTTCTTGAACTGCAAGACCATTATGTCCAATAGAGGTCAAAAATGCTTTTGGGTTGATTTACTTAGAAGATGTAACTTTTATAATCCTTCGAAACCGCCCCTATGACCCCCAATTAAGACACGTCCTGTCATCGCAGGAACCTGGAAGTCAATGTACGGCCTCCTGGGGACACTAACAATTCAGATGATGGAAATGTGTTTTCGCAGGGAGAGAATGAAGCACCATGTTGAGGATGAATTAAGTCACTCCTTGCCAAATTAAGCTGAACCTCGACACAGGGCTTTCTTAAAAGGTCACCAGTGAGGTAGTGGTAAAAAACAAAAAGGTTGTTAAACTATAAACTCCACTGGACGATCGAGATAAGACGAACAAACACCAATATAAACCGAAACATATTACATTTTTAGAACTGTATTGGTTGATTGCATTTTCATGCATGTCTATAGGGAAAGCCTAATGTCATTTTCTGTGGTTACAAATGACACAAAATGCATATCAGGTTGCCCTCCCAAAATAGTTCATTAGGACTGAACACTAGAAAAGTTCAGAGAAATAGCATGTGGAGATGTTTATATTGAAATTAGTTATCTTTTTTAAAATTCCGTTCATGTTCTTAGCATCTCACTTGAGCTGCAATGCAATTCAGTTTTCTGTATTGTAAACTCCTGAATCACTCCACCTCCTCCTGTTATTGCATGCCTCAGCCTTATCACTGTCTGTCTCCACCTTGAGCAGCCTGCAATGCAAATTGCAGTTTTCTGTATTCCTAAAGCCTGCCGTCTCATCACTGTCTGCACCTCCTCCTGAATTGCAGCCTGACTAGAATGTTCACTGTCTGTCTCCTCCATTTTATACCCATTCTGTCTCCTCCAAAATAAACAAGTTATTCATGTGTTTGATTAGATTACAGATTCTCTAATCACTGGGAATTGCAGCCTCATATTTGTCTCCTCCAGGGACAGCTGTCTCCTCCACTAATTGCAGCCTAACCTTTCTCTCCACCTTGTGTGTCTCCTCCACCTCCTCCTGAATTGCAGCAGCCTGTCTGTCTCTCCACCTCCTCCTGAATTGCAGCTCCTCCGCCTCATCACTGTCTGTCTCCTCCACCTCCTCCTGAATTGCAGTCTGCCTCCGCCTCATCACTGTCTGTCTCCTCCACCTCCTCCTGAATTGCAGCCTGCCTCCGCCTCATCACTGTCTGTCTCCTCCACCTCCTCCTGAATTGCAGCCTGCCTCCGCCTCATCACTGTCTGTCTCCTCCACCTCCTCCTGAATTGCAGCCTGCCTCAGCCTCATCACTGTCTGTCTCCTCCACCTCCTCCTGAATTGCAGCCTGTTGCCTCCTCCGTCTCATCACTGTCTGTCTCCTCCACCTCCTCCTGAATTGCAGCCTGTCTCCTCCTCCACCTCCTCCTGAATTGCAGCCTCCTCCTGTCTGTCTCCTCCACCTCCTCCTGAATTGCAGCCTGCCTGCCTCATCACTGTCTGTCTCCTCCACCTCAATTGCAGCCTCCTCACTCACTGTCTGTCTCCTCCACCTCCTCCTGAATTGCAGCCTGCCTCATCATTGTCCTCATCACAGCCTGTCTGTCTCCTCCACCTCCTCCTGAATTGCAGCCTGCCTCACTGTCTGTCTCCACCTCCTCCTGAATTGCAGCCTGCCTCTGTCTGTCTCCTCCACCTCCTCCTGAATTGCAGCCTGCCTCAGCCTCATCACTGTCTGTCTCCTCCACCTCCTCCTGAATTGCAGCCTGCCTCAGCCTCATCACTGTCTGTCTCCTCCACCTCCTCTGAATTGCAGCCTGCCTCAGCCTCATCCCTGTCTGTCTCCTCCACCTCCTCTTGTCAGCCCTCCTCCTCAGAATCACTGTCTGTCTCCCACCTGTCCTCTCTCATCACTGTCTGTCTCCTCCACCTCCTCCTGAATTGCAGCCTGCCTCAGCCTCATCACTGTCTGTCTCACTACTCTCTGCAAAGCAGTTTTAAAAATAGATTTTCAAATACATGAGAATAATATTAAATTGTCTTTTTAATTTATTACATTTTAGGTCCCACGGGCTGTCCCAACACATAATGACAAGGAAGTGCATTCTAGCATTGTAAAAGGACCGTAGTTGACTCAAAAAATGTTGTATGTGGCTCCTGAGTGGTGCAGCGGTCTAAGGCACTGCATCTCAGTGCTGGAGGTGTCACTGCAGACACCCTGGTTCAAATCCAGGCTGTATCACAACCGGCTGTGATTAGGGAGTCCCATAGAGCGGAGCACAATTGGCCCAGTGTCGTCGGGTTTGGCTGGCGTAGGCCGTCATTGTAAATAAAAATGTGTTCTTAACTGACTTGCCTTGTTGAATAAAAAAATATATGTATTCTAAACCCATTTGATGATAAACAATGTGTTGGATACGATTAAACATTCTCAATTTCAGGGGACCCCAATCTCTCTGCTTGCTGTCTGTGTGTCTGCATTGCGGTCGGCCTCACCGCTGTCTGCCTCACTGCTCTCTGTAAAGCAAAGTAATTTTGTTATGAGAACTTCTAATAGCATATCTTTAGTTAATTAAGATTATAGCTAGTTTAATTTCAGTTGACTCCTCCTGCCGAGGTCAGGCTCTGTTAAACATTAGCTTCTGACTTCATCCTTCTAGCCAGCTAGTTATAGCTAGCTATCTGGCTAACAGTAGCCAGAGCCCTTGAGCTAGAGGTCTGCACAGGACTGATTTCTTCATCCCGCTCCCACCCAACCACACAAGCAGCTTTTCATACCGTACCAGCTCACCCCCACTGGCTTTTTGTCAGACTCCCATCTGCTCCTGCAAGAACTGGTCCCGAACCCAACCGCAGTCCTGCAAGAAATGGTCCCGTACCCACCCGCAGTCCTGCAAGAAGTGGTCCCGAACCCACCCGCAGTCCTGCAAGAAGTGGTCCCGAACCCACCCACAGTCCTGCAAGAAGTGGTCCCGAACCCACCCGCAGTTCCGCAAGAACTGGTCCCGAACCCAAACCAAATGTTATTCTAAGTGTAAGTGAGAGTGGGGTAAGTTGAGCACATTTTTTACATTCAGCATTTCTCCATCAAGGGAAATATAGTATTATAGTATACAAAGATATTTACATATTTTTCAGGATGTCGTGTATCCCTGGAAATAATCTGAATGAATGTAAACATTACAGTTTTCAAAACACATCTTGTCCAAATAAAGTGGTCTCTCGGCACAACTTACCCCAGGTATGTGGACATGAAGTTGGGTTAGGTTTAGGGTTAGGTTTAGGGCTTGTCTGTCTGCCTGGCTGGCTGTCTGTCTTTCTGTGTCTTTCTGTCTGTCTTTCTGAGTCTGTCACCAATTTACTCATTGCAGCTTTATCACCAACTTTTTTGCCTTGAATGCTATGTATTGACTTACTGTATGAGTCAATACCCTTGATGTACTGTATATCTATGCGTCAATATCCTGTCTGTGGAGGTGAGAGAAGAGAGAGAGGTGAAGTTGGGAGATGAGAAGAGAAGAGAGGAGAGAAGGGGGAGAGGGGAAATAAGTACAGTGCCTTGCAAAAGTATTCGGCCCCCTTGAACTTTGCGACCTTTTGCCACATTTCAGGCTTCAAACATAAAGATATAAAACTGTATTTTTTTGTGAAGAATCAACAACAAGTGGGACACAATCATGAAGTGGAACGACATTTATTGGATATTTCAAACTTTTTTAACAATTTAAAAACTGAACAATTGGGCGTGCAAAATTATTCAGCCCCATTAAGTTATGATTGTGTCCCACTTGTTGTTGATTCTTCACAAAAAAATACAGTTTTATATCTTTATGTTTGAAGCCTGAAATGTGGCAAAAGATCGCAAAGTTCAAGGGGGCCGAATACTTTCGCAAGGCACTGTAATAGAGGGGGGAGAGAGAAGTGGGAGCGTGAGGGAGAGTAAGAGAGGGTAGAGAGAAGGAGGGTGAAAGAGAGGAGGGAGGGGAAGAGAGAAAGCGAGTGATAGATGAGAGAGGGAGGGAGTGTCAGGATTTGGCCAGGGTTGTTCCGGTTTTTGGTCACTAGATGCCCCCATTGTGCTTTTTTCCTTTTGCTTTCCCTTGATCCCCATTATTATTTGCACCTGTGCCTCGTTTCCCCTGATTGTATTTAAACCCTTAGTTTCCCTCAGTTCTTTGCTCTGTGTTTGTATGTTAGCACCCAGCCCTAGTATTCTGTGAACTCTGGTTGATCCCGGTGGACGCTCTTGTGGAATTCTGTTTTTTGTTCTTGTTTATTTATTTTTGAGTATCTTTTGAGGCTTTTTATGCTATACCTACCACCTTGTGGATTTACCTTTTTTGTCTTGGAGGATTACCTTGTTCTTGTGGAATTCCTTTTGAGGTTGTGGAGTTACATGTTTTCCTGAAGGACTTCACTTTATTAAATACACCATCTCAAGTACTGCTGTGTCTGCCTCATCTTCTGGGTTCTGCCGACTATTCGTGGCTCAGTTGGTTAAGTGACTGTTTCTCACTCCGGAGACCCGGGTTCGTAACCGGGTCCTGACAGGGAGAGCGTGTATTGTACTTCTGATGGACTCAAATGGGAAAAATATACAAGAAAAAAACTTTTTCCCAAGCACAGTGTGTCTAAACTCTGGTGTCCAAACATCCAGGGTGCCCTAGACCTTCTGTCTGAGGACCAACTAGGTTCACCTAGCCACATAATAATACACACAGGCACAAACAACCTGAGAACATAGCAGGAAAGGGTTGCCACAGCACTGAAGGGAGTGATTGAAAAACCTTCTTCTACTTTCTCCAATGCTACCATGAAAAAACTTCCAGAAAGCCTTCAGTATCTCATCCTGGAATGTCCAAGGCCTGAGGTCATCTACCTTTGACCTAAAGAGTAGGAACCTGGACTTCATCAAAGAAATCGGACCCACTGGTTGCCCTCTAGGTTACAGAGAGCTGGTAGTCCCATCCACCAAACTACCAGGTGTGAAACAGGGAAGGGACCCAGGGGGTATGCTAATTTGGTATAGAGCAGACCTGACTCACTCCATTATTAAATTAATCAAAACAGGAGCATTTTACATTTGACTAGAAATTCAAAAGGAAATGATCTTAACAGGGAAAAATGTCCTCCTGTGTGCTACCTAGATCCCCTCACTAGAATCCCCATACTTTAATTAAGACAGCTTCTCCAGCCTGGAGGGAGAAATCAATCATTTCCAGGCCCAGGGACATGTACTAGTCTGTGCGACATAGTGAATAGTGAAGGTGTAAACTTGGCAGTAGAAAATCTTAACAGTATATTTGACCTCTCAGCTTCCCTATCAAATCTAAAAGCAGCAAGATTTGTGACCTGTTGCCACAAGAAAAGTTCAACCAGTGAAGAACAAACACCATTGTAAATACAACCCATATTTATGCTTATTTATTTTCCCTTTTTACTTTAAGCATTTGCACATCGTTACAACACTGTATATATACATAATATGACATTTGTAATGTCTTCATTCTTTTGGAACTTCTGTGAGTGTAATGTTTTCTGTTCATTTTTATTGTTTATTTCACTTTTGTATAGTATCTACTTCACTTGCTTTGGCAATGTAAACATATGTTTCCCATGCCAATAAAGCCAATTGAATTGAATTGAGAGAGAACGAGGGTGTCATGTCCACAGGCGTCCACATTGTGTCCATAATCTTCCCCTATTAAATGCAATGTATTCACTTAGGCATCAACCCTGTGACGCTCATCTTTTCCCATTGACTGCAATGTATTGACATAAGCATCATACGTTTTGATGCTTATCGTTTTGTAAAAAACGTCACAAGATGCCGTTTTCCTATGATATCTTGTGGCAGCGAACAACAACATCAGAGTCATAGAACACAATAACTCACTCACAATTTCAGACTACTTTGAGATTACTTGGATCTTCAAATGGGAATGTGGTCGGGGATTGGTTTCCCATGCTATTCAAACTATGGCACATACAGTACAATTTTACTGACACAAAGCTTTACATGGAATTGATATATGATTTTTCTGTAATTTCACAGAGGGAATCAGCCTATGATTCTGGACTTGCCAGGGGAAAAACACCTCAGGCAAAGGACTTCTGGCGTCTTCACCTCCTAATGTCCTCGTCCGTGTTCTTCCCACTCTCATCTGCTTTTGTGCTTCTTGAACAGGGCATATAGGACCTTCAAGGTAGCTGTCACATCCTGAGAGACTATATCTAGGAGAGATGCAGTCAGAGACACATTAAGTGATCAGAGTCATCTATTTGTGCATCTTCACCCCTCACCTTCACTGGAGCTTTGATAATGGAGGTCAATAGTGTGCATTTACTGACGCTGCCACAAAACTGAACCAAAAACAACCTTAGATACAATCTAATCAATATCGAAACGGTAAGATTAGATCCAACAATATCACTCTTCCCTGTATGATGCATCATTAAAGGGATACTTTCTGATTTTGGCAATGAGGACCTTTATCTACCTCCCTGCCAACACAGCAGCTACTCTTCCTGGGGTCTGGCAAAATGAAGGCAGTTTATACAATTCCATTATACAGTTCTGACCATGACAGTTTACAATCAAGGGTTACTCCAAGCAGTTTATTATTCTCAACTTGCTCAATTTCCACATTATTTATTAGAATATTTAGTTGAGGCTTGGGGTTTAGTGAGTGTTTTGTTCCAAATACAATGCTTTTAGTTTTAGAAATATTTAGGGCTAACTTATTCCTTGCCACCCACTCTAAACTAACTTTGTTGAGTGTTACAGTCATTTCAGTCACTGTAGTAGCTGATGTGTATAGTGTTGAGTCATCCGCATTCATAGACACAATGGCTTTACTCAAAATCAGTTGCATGTCAAGTAAAATGTTAGTAAAAATGGAAAAAAGCAAGAGGCCTAAACAGCTACCCTGGGGAATTCCTGATTTTAACTGGATTATATTTGAGAGGCTTCCATTAAATAACACCTTCTGTATTCTGTTAGACAAGTAACTCTTTATCCACATTATACCAGGAGGTGTAAAGCCATAACACATACGTTTTTCCAGCGGTAGACTATGATCGAAAATGTCAAAAGCTGCACTAAAGTCTAACAAAACAGCCCCCCAAAAAGTGCGGGTACTATTTGTATGTCATTGTGTCCAGTATGAAAGAAGTTAGAGGTAGTTTTGCGAGCCCATGCTAACTAGCATTAGCGCAATAACTGGAAGTCTATGGGTATATGCTAGCATGTTAGTAGATACCCATAGACTTCTAGTCATTGTGCTGACGCTACTTAGCATTGACTCACAAAACTACCTCTAACATCCTTTTTACTGGACACAGACATACAAATTGTATCCACAAGTTCATCCGACTCTGGGAGGTAGATAAAAGAATTCACTGCCAAAATCCCTAAGTATCCCTTTAAATGAACTATTTAGATCGGCTCGAGCTCCTGCTAGCCTAATTAATGCACACAGCGGTGTGTGCTGTAGACCTGAAGCAGTGGGATTCCTTATTCCATCACAGAAATGTGCCCGTAATTAAAGTACGCAAAAAAATTAATTAAATCTGTCTCTTGCTTCTGGGTTAAATGAGTTGTACCGGCCCAAACAGTCACATTTATCAACTCAAAGCTTTACTTTTAAATTACAGGTTATGCTGCCAGGCAATTAACCAGCTTCTTTTATAATAATTTACAAAAGTAAATGCTCAGTGCTTCTTTATTAACAGTTAATTCAGAGACAAAATCAAGAAAACACACATGCACATACAGTATGTACACACACACACACACTTCTAGCCTCTTGTCAGTTTGGCATTGCATGATAGAAAGAAGTGTTGTCTGTGTGTCTATCAACAACTAACAAATAGAGGTTTCCTCCCTGAGAGAGCCTCTAAATAAATTATTATGACCTCAGAGCGGACCTGAGTCCCAATAGAACTCAAAACTAGTGCTCTACAGATGTAGGATCTTAATTTGAGCCAGTTTTCTACAGCAGGAAAATAATCCTGCAGCAACAGGAAATGTGAAATATTATGTGGATTTTAATCTATGGACATTTGTGTAGCGGTTGGTGCATTTTCCGTAAGGGAAAATCAAGTCTGAAAATGTGTGGAAATTACAAACTTCAGAAGCCTTATTAAACCGCAAATACACTTAAAGTTTTACATTTCCTGCAACAGGGAGATCAATATCCTACATCTGTATATAGGGAATAGGTTGCCATTTGGGACAACCCCCTCAGCCAATCATCCAGGGCGATAATCATCATATTCATGAATATTCCAACGGAATCCCAGCTATCCCTTTATATCCCCACGCGTAGTGATGTGGCTTAACTCAAACTATCAACACAAATCCTGGCTTCCACTCGACATATGAACAGTGGCATACCGCTATTGCCCAGATAAATGGCTATGATACAGGAAATCTTCTGAATTAGTTGAACAATTCTGTCTCACAGCTCCATTACTGTGATGTGAAAATTACAGCCCAGAGCAATTTTGGTCAAACTTCCTATTACAAAGATATATTCACTTACAGTAGGATGTGATATTTTTAGATAGTCTCCTCAAGCTCCTCTAGCTCCTCTATCTCCTACTCTAAGTGCACTATTACAAGACCCATTTGGCTCCAAGTTGGTGAGACAATATACGTAGGTCAACTATGGGTGCCACAGAAAATGAACACACTAACCTTGGGGCTCAATGTTGGTCGTGGGTAGCCCTATGTCATTCAGGAGGTCCAGGGCCACGGTCACATTCTGCAGCTAGACCAGAGAGAGTGAGGTGAGAGACACAGCAGGCCATGACACATGCAGATGGCTGACCCACCAGGGCGACGTTATCTCAATCTCATACAGAAGTACAGTGAATAACGTAATACACTAGTCACTTTAAAACAATGCCACTTCATATAATGTTTACATACCCTACATTACTCATCTTATACTGTGGGGAGAACAAGTATTTGATACACTGCTGATTTTGCAAGTTTTCCTACTTATAAAGCATGTAGAGGTCTGTAATTTTTATCATAGGTACACTTCAACTGTGAGAGACGGAATCTAAAACAAAAAAATCCAGAAAATCACATTGTATGATTTTTAAGTAATTAATTTGCATTTTATTGCATGACATAAGTATTTGATACATCAGAAAAGCAGAACTTAATATTTGGTACAGAAACCTTTGTTTGCAATTACAGAGATCATACGTTTCCTGTAGTTCTTGACCAGGTTTGCACACACTGCAGCAGGGATTTTGGCCCACTCCTCCATACAGACCTTCTCCAGATCCTTCAGGTTTCGGGGCTGTCGCTGGACAATACGGACTTTCAGCTCTGTCCAAGGATTTTCTTTTGGGTTCAGGTCTGGAGATGCTTCTTACGGAGCCACTCCTTAGTTGCCCTGGCTGTGTGCTTTGGGTCGTTGTCATGCTGGAAGCCTCAGCCATGACCCATCTTCAATGCTCTTATTGAGGGAAGGAGGTTGTTGGCCAAGATCTCGCGATACATGGCCCCATCTATCCTCCCCTCAATACGGTGCAGTCATCCTGTCCCCTTTGCAGAAAAGCATCCCCAAAGAATGATGTTTCCACCTCCATGATTCACGGTTGGGATGGTGTTCTTGGGGTTGTACTCATCCTTCTTCTTCTTCCAAACACGGCGAGTGGAGTTTAGACCAAAAAGCTCTATTTTTGTCTCATCAGACCGCATGACCTTCTCCCATTCCTCCTCTGGATCATCCAGATGGTCATTGGCAAACTTCAGGCGGGCCTGGACATGCGCTGGCTTGAGCAGGGGGACCTTGCGTGCGCTGCAGGATTTTAATCCATGACGGCATAGTGTGTTACTAATGGTTTTCTTTGAGACTGTGGTCCCAGCTCTCTTCAGGTCATTGACCAGGTCCTGCAGTGTAGTTCTGGGCTGATCCCTCACCTTCCTCATGATCATTGATGCCCCACGTGGTGAGATCTTGCATGGAGCCCCAGACCGAGGGTGATTGACCGTCATCTTGAACTTCTTCCATTTTCTAATAATTGCGCCAACAGTCGTTGCCTTCTCACCAAGCTGCTTGCCTATTGTCCTGTAGTCCATCCCAGCCTTGTGCAGGTCTACAATTCTATCCCTAATGTCCTTACACAGCTCTCTGGTCTTGGCCATTGTGGAGATGTTGGAGTCTGTTTGATTGAGTGTGTGGACAGGTGTCTTTTATACAGGTAACGAGTTCAAACAGGTGCAGTTAATACAGGTAATGAGTGGAGAATAGGATGGCTTCTTAATGAAAAACTAACAGGTATGTGAGAGCCGGAATTCTTACTGGTTGGACAGTGATCAAATACTTATGTCATGCAATATAATGGAAATGAATTACTTAAAAATCATACAATGTGATTTTCTGGATTTTTGTTTTAGATTCCATCTCTCACAGTTGAAGTGTACCTATGATAAAAATTACAGACCTCTACATGCTTTGTAAGTAGGAAAACCTGCAAAATCGGCAGTGTATCAAATACTTCTTCTCCCCACTGTATGTATATACTGTACCCTATACCATCTACTGCATCTTGCCTATGCCGTTCGAACATCGCTCATCCATGTATTTATATGTACATATTCGTATTCATTCCTTTACACTTGTGTGTATGAGGTAGTTGTTGTGGTATTGTTAGATTACTTGTTAGATATTACTGGAACTAGAAACACAAGCATTTCGCTACACTCGCTTTAACATATGCTAACCATGTGTATGTGACCAATAAAATTTGATTTGATTTGATTATACTATACCCTTATTCTTACGGATTTCAAATTATTAACACATTGGATCTAATTGTTCTGCTGCTGTCAGAATATTATTGTCGGCCAAAATCTGATATTTGTTCCATTCACTGTATCATACGTAAGCTCCGCCCATACCATTGAGCCAAACAATCGCATACATTTTTCCTTTGAGGCAGAGCTGCCTCCAGAACATGATTCCTCCCAAAGAAGGAGTCCTGGGACACAGGAGATCCTTACCATCTCAGTAGCGTTGACTGGGGTGATGTTGAAGTCATAGAGTGGAACAAAGAAGCCCTCCAACTGTCCAATCAGCAGAAGGAGAATAACACCATCTGAAAACTACATGGATAAAGAACACCGTCAGTCGGTTCTTACCCAAATGGGTGTGGTGTGATGTAACTGAAACAGATCAATCACCTTTCAATTCACAACACTGGTAGTGCTCAATTAATACCCATTCCAAACAGGATGGCCAAACCCTTTTCTACAGTAAAACAAACCTGTTTCTCCATGTCTGTCACCTGTAGTCCCAAGGTTGACATCTTCTTGTTGACAAAGTGCATGATGGCCTATAATGGAAAGATATAGGATTACAGACCTATCACTTTAGAAAAGGTGTTGACATTTTTAATCTCTGTAGCCATGTCGCTTTGAATAAAAGGGTCTGCTAAATGGTATATACAGTGGGTATCATAAGTATTCACCCCACTTGGATTTTTTTCCCATTTTGTTGTGCTACAAAAGTGGGATTGAAAATATAGTCGTTGCAAAAGTATTCACCCCCTTTGTTTAGGCAAGCCAAACTTAGTTCAGAAGTAAAATGTGGCTGAACCAATCACATAAAAAGTTACATGGACTCACTCTGTGTGAAATAACAGGGGTTGACATGATTTGTTTATGACTATCCCTTCCTCTATCCCCCATATATACAATATCTGTAAGGTCCCTCAGTCAAGAATTGATTCCATATGTTTATTTCATAATTTTGATGTCTTCACTATTATTCTTCAACTAAGAAAAATCAACAACGGCTCAGCCACACAAGCTCACAAAACGGGAACGCCAAGGGCTCAGCGCTTAAAAATCAGCTGTCCTCGGTTGCAACACTCACTCCCGAGTTCAAACTCCCTCTGGAAAGCAATGAAGAACTGTTCCTCCGGGGGTTTCCATGGCAGAGCAGCCACACACACGACTAAGATCACCATGCACGCCTGGACTGGTGTAAAGCTCACTGCCATTGGACTCTGGAGCAGTGGAAACGTATTCTCTGGAGTGATGAATCACGCTTCACCATCTGGCAATCCGAATCTGGGTTTGGTGGATGCCAGGAGAATGCTACCTGCCCGAATGCATAGTGCCAACTGTCAAATTTGGTGGAGGAGGAATAATGTTCTGAGCTGTTTTTCATGGAAGGCAAGTCTTAACGCTACAGCATAAAATGGCATTCAGTCGATTCTGTGCTTCCAACTTTGTGGCAACAGTTTGGGGAAGGCCCTTTCCTGTTTCAGCATAACAATGCCCCCATGCACAAAGCGAGATCCCATACAGATATGGTTTGTCGATATCGGTGTGGAAGAACTTGACTGGCCTGCACAGAGCCCTGACCTCAACCCCATCGAACAACTCTGAGATAAATTGGAACGCTGCCAGGCGTAATAGCCCAACATCAGTGTCCAACCTCACTATTGCTCTTGTGGCTGAATGGAAGCAAGTCCCCACCGCAATGTTCCAACATCTAGTGGAAAGCCTTCCCAAACAAGAAGGGTGGAGGCTGTCATATCAACAAAGTGGGGACCAACTCAATATTAATGCCCATGATTTTGGAATGAGACAAACAGGTGTCCACATACTTTTGATCATGTAGTATATACAGCGCATTCAGAAAGTATTCAGACCTCTTCCCTTTTCCCACATTTTGTTAGTTTACAGCCTTAATCTAAAATGAATGAAATTGCTTTTTTCCCCTCATGAATCTACACACAATAACCCATAATGACATCACAATACCCCATAATGACAAAGTGAAAACAGGTTTTTAGAAAGTTCTGCAGCATTGAAGGTCCCCGTGAACACAGTGGCATTCATCGTTCTTAATGGAAGAAGTTTGGAATTACCAAGACTCTTCTTAGAGCTGGCCGCCCGGCCAAACTGAGCAAATGGGGGAGAAGGGCCTTGGTCAGGGAGGTGATCAAGAACCTGATGGTCACTCTGACAGAGCTCCAGAGTTCCTCTGTGGAGATGGGAGAACCTTCCAGAAGGACAACTATCTCTGCAGCACTGCACCAATCAGGCCTTTATGGTAGAGTGGCCAGACGGAAGCCACTCCTCAGGAGAAGACACATGAGAAGACGCCCTCTTGGAGTTTGCCAAAGGGCACCTAAGGACTCTCAGACCGTGAGAAACAAGAGTGGCCCAGCCAGAGTCCGGAGTTGAACCCAATCGAACATCTCTGGAGAGACCGGAAAATAGCTGTGCAACGCCGCTCCCCATCCAACCTGACAGATGATCTGCAGAGAAGAATGGGAGAAACTCCCCAAATACAGGTGTGCCAAGCTTGTAGCATCATACCCAAGAAGACTCAAGGCTGTAATCTCTGTCAAAGGGGCTTTAGGGGAGTAAAGGGTCTGAATACTTATATAAATGTGATATTTCAGTTGTTGTGTTTAGTACGTTAGCAAACATTTCTAAAAACCTGTTTTTGCTTTGTCATTATAGGGTATTGTGTGCCGATTGATGAGGGGATTTTTTTGTAGAATAAGGCTGTAACACAATAAAATGTTAAGCGGTCAGAATCCTTTCCGAATACACTGCATATATACCGTATAAAACAACAACATTCAACGTCACTGTGTTGACATATTCGAATGAGACCATATTACACTTGTATAGGGTCGGTGCGGTGCTCATTCAATCATACACCGTATGAGCAATCAGAGGCATTATTCACACAAATCAGCCTCTCCCTGAATCAGGACCAGTATAGCTAGACAATACATACGCTGGTCCTATAATCAATCCTCTGTCTAACAATGCAATGGTTAAGACTGCAGAACAGGTCAGCAGGGATGGAAGACCCATATTTCTTCTATTACCCGCTTTACTGTGTTGATCTTGTGGGGTTCCAGCTTCAGCAGCTGCTCAATGGGATCCTCGCCTGGACGAAGAGACAGGAAGGAGAGGGTTTATCTCTGCAATGTCCTGGATAAACGGCAGCACAGTACTGCAAAGGTGACCCTGAATATCTTACTCACTGTCTGAGCTGCTCAGGGCGTCGGTAGCTGAATCGCTGTTGAGGTAGACAGCAAATTATTAAGTGAATATTCAATCTCCTGAAACAGAATCCATTCTCTGAAGAACATGCAACTGTCATCGGACACAACAACATAATCGGAAATAATTTACCAACCTTTCATCTGTAAGAATCTCTATTTCCTTTTCTGATTTGATTCCACTTCTGTTGACCTGAAGTGAGAGCACAACTTTATTGAACAGGGGAGTCTCTTTTTTTAGGTTGATTTAGGGTAAACTACCATTCATTTGACACCAAACTAACCTCCAACAAGACAACTTCCACTCTGACATTTGGGGGAAGCTCCAGATTAGGCTGGAAGCACCTCACCATGGCAACCAGAAGATGGAGTGTGGCCAGCAAGTCTTTGCTGTGGATGACTGACAGAGAAGGAAGGGAATGAAGGGAGAGTCAACCTGCTTGAACACCATACCAAAGCCCTATGCAGTCAATCTTGTTGGCAACACAACACAAACTAATCTCCTGCCCCACTGATGACTAACACTGCACCCCGTGGGTCTGCCTTTTCCCCTACAGTAATCCCTCTCAGTAGGTGTCAGCAGACTGGGGTTATACTGTAGCTTCACCATCAAATCCTATTGAAGAGTCCCTTGGCCAAATATGGCTCTGAGGGGAACAGCAGTGTTGTGTAGCTTTCCCAGCCAACAGTGAACGTCCTAAGGACGTGGTTTTTGTTTGCGGGGTTGTATTGTGAATGTGACTCACGTTTGACACTCCACCTGCTGAGAGAGCTGTCCTGTAGCCCCAGTTTCTCATTCAGGGCCTCCAGGATGACCTCCAGCTTGCGTGTCTGAGCAGCGCTGGTCACCGCTATCTCCTCCACAGACAGAAGCACTCCAGCTAACCTCCCTGTGAACAGCACAGGTAAAGGCCAAGCACATACGGGGGGGGAGAGAGAGAGAGAGAGAGAGAGAGAGAGAGAGAGAGAGAGAGAGAGAGAGAGAGAGAGAGTGCGTGTCTCACCAAGGAGGTGATGGAGGATTAGGCCATCAAAGATATCCTCTTCCAGACTCTGCACTACGATGTGTTCCTCTTTCAAAGTACTGTTGATCCAGTTAACCAAAACCTGTAAAGACCAAGGTTCATGATAACAGTAAGTTATACTCTGTGATATTAATTGCCTGCTATAGTACTGTATTAGTCTCTTTTGACGTAGCTACTGTTACAGAAATGTACCAACGAAGATATTTGGTTCTGGGTGCAGAGATCAGTAACGTACCATCTACTGCAGTGGAGGCTGCTGAGGGGAGGGCGGCTCATAATAATGACTGGAACGGAGAGTAATAGAGTGAATGGAATGGTATCAGACATATGAAAACCATGCTTTTGATACCATCTACCACTCCATTTACTCCGTTCCAGCCATTATTATGAGCCGTTCTCCCCTCAGCAGCTTCCACTGATCTACTATGGTAAATCTTTGTATACATGACCTTTACTGGTCTATTCAGAGCAGACTCTGATGTTATGATATCAAAGGATTCCTATTGCAATTTCCACCGATGTCTCTATTCAATTATTCATGAGTAAGAGACTGGTTGGTGTGTTATTGAGGTGTTAAAGAGAGCAGATGTGGGATTACAAGGGCCAGATAGACTCCGTGGTTTTCTCTTTCCAACACTTTTATGCCTACACTGCTGTACGCTCATCTAATTGATGACGACAATTGTTTAATTTTACTTGAATTTATTCCATAAGCATCTTTTCTATTTCAAATCCTCTCTGAGGGCTTAGGGAGAAGGTGCCCTGGCAACATCTATCTGGGCCTAGCAACGACTCCGTGATCTGTCTACCATCATCTCTAATAAAGATGTACTGGTCGACCCACCTCTCACACAAGAGGGCTTAGTGGTTCAGCATACCCTAATGAATATGCAATCAGAGGCTTTCTTTGTAATGACCTTTCTGCCCGTACGACCCTGTGGCAACATGACCCTAGAGTATAGTAGTATAATGTATCAATGGTGTTATTATGGGCTTTGATGATAGATAACATATTGAGGATAATGTTGTGGCAGGTGTTGGAACATGAATTCTAAAATATAGATCAATCATACCGATTTCAGCTTTTCAAGTTTGGGATCTTTCAAAGATGTTGGTTGAATGATCTTCCTCCTCTCACCTATTTCAACATGCAAAATGATCAGTTGAGGCTGCTGCTTGACAACCATTTTGGCAAGAAAATATGAAATCAAACAGTTTGCCTGAGCTTGAGTACAGTTGAATGTAGACTTACCTTGGAAAGATTCAATGTCCTCAGGGTCTTTCCCCTGGTACATATCAGGAAAATCCTCCATATCCCCTAAAGGGAGCAAAATATGAACACAGTGCTTCTGGTATCAGTGAAGCCGTGTCAATGATAGTTCAAATTCAGTTCATGTAAGGGATCATTTCAAACCTCCGATGTGAAGACTGAAACAGTTCTGGTGTTTGATTTGGTTACTTCCTTCTCAGTGAGTTCACTTCTGCCTAAGCTGAACCCGCACAAGTGAACAAACGGGCAAATGGATATAAACCCCATAACTCCCTGTGAAGTCCCACTACCATGCTGCATGCAATCGTCTCTCTGGATATTTTATTTGGATTCTGGGCCCCAAAACAACACAGAATAGAAACAAGTTCAGAGGAAGGCCTTCTGACAGTAGACCAACCTGACTAGGATGCACTGTGACCAACAATATGTAAAAGTGTCTCCCTGAGACGAGAGTGTAGCTTCACTGTGCCATCTGTGTGTGTAGTTCACTCCTCTCCTAGAGATTCTCTGCCTGAAGTTGACACAAACTTTCCCCCGGAGGCACACCAAACATGTTTTGTCCAGTAAACCTTACCTTCAGAGCAGTAGCAGCAAGCAGACTGAATAGGGGAACTCCTGTCTACAGCTTCCTGACTGACATCAACACTGAATCAACCCAAATAGCCGTGCTACAAAAAGAAGTGCACCCAATCTGACAAGCAGTTCTCCAGAAACATGCCACGTGATGACAGCACAAACAAACGTCACCCAATTCAGGACCAACTAAACATTTCTATGAGAAACAAAAAAGGACGAATGAAGGAATAAACGGGTATAAAGACAAATGAGAGGATGCGGAAGGAAATAAGTAAGTAGTGAGCACTTCCTCTTTTGTAGCTGTGGTTTTGCTACACAGAGTTCAGAGTGCGTTCTGAGGAAAGGTCTTATATATAATGCTTAGTGGCCAAGACTTAGTAGTTTAGAGCATTAGGATAGAGTGCAAGACCGGTAAAAGTGAGGTCACTTCACCTCATAGAAGTGAAAGCGTTCTCTTAGCAAACACACAGGAGGCCCAAACGAACAGGACAGCTCTACTGTATGGCTCACTAACAACCCTATCAACCCTGACAACCCTATCAACCCTGACAACCCTATCACACATTCCCTTTGGAAGCTGGCTCTATCAGTTGGTTGTTGTCTGTCCTCCAGCACTCCACAATCATCGGCAGAGAGAGACAGAGACAACACACTGCATGTGCTCCGTCTCCACGTCAGAGGAGCAGAGAAAAACACAGACGCCATCACCTAGAGAGGAAAGGGAGATTTAGGAAAGGGGAGGTCGCCATGGTAACCAAGGAAATAGACAAGAAAATAAAGACAGGGTCCTAAAATAACCCCATAATTCCTTTGCTCAACCGAACCCAGAGGGCTTGTAATGCGGAGTTCTAATCTACAGCCCACTTCAGACTCACTTTGAAGGCAAACTAAGAAAGCTAACGTTCATGTATGAAGTGTATAATTACAGCAGCACACGCTGTCTGAGTTGAAACATTTATTTTGGGATGGACAGACATCGAAGCAGATACATACAAGCAGTGTGACAAGCCGCTCTCCTGGCCATCCAGACTTGACTCATCCCTCTTAATAATTTACCCTCGGTCTAAAATGCATGAGTGGACTCCTGTAGGCTCTCTCACATGCAGCTCTCTGGTCTCTCGCTCTGGTAGATGGTATCTACACTGCGGTGGAGAGCCTCGCTAGCTGTTCTCCGGAAGGTCTACTGGGAATCGCCTGAAGGGCAGGTTAATACCACAATGCTTTGTGGCTCTCTCGGGTACAGTAGGAAGAGAATAACATGGCACTTAAGGCGAAAGGCAACAGGGTCAGCATCGGGTAAGAAATATGGCTTGAACCTGTCCATATAAACAATCGGAGAAATCTAAAAGTACTGTTAGAATTCATTCATATCATATTTTGGAATGGCAACATACAATAGAACAATAGATGTAGTAACAATACCATAATAATGATATGGGAATAATGTACAAAGCTTTCTGAGATATGATATACAGCAAGTCTTAGCATATGCAACAGTGGATCATAAATATTTTCTTATAAAGCAGTAGTGGCTTTTTTGCATAAAATACAAACCCATCTTTTCCAATTGCATGAATCATTCTACAGTGTTGACTGAGTACTAAAACATGAAACATACGTGTGCTTAGCATAAAGGAGGATTTAAATACTGACATTGGGGAGATTAAATACAAACATTCGGAGTCTCTTCAGACCATCCCACTGATACAAGGGGTGGGCCTTTGGTTTAGTCCCAGTGGGTTCCTCAGGGGTTCAGACATCAGCCAGTGTGAAGGTAGCACAAACACAGTGCCTTCATTCTCCTCACACTGTACTGTGGCTGTGTCTGTGCGTGTGGCAGGTAGGCATCACTCGGAGTTCTTATAGTTGGTGAACAGGTTGTACAACACCCTCAAGGTAGACTTCAGGTTCAAGTTCACAACGTCTAGAACCAAACAAGACACACAAATTAAGTCAAAAGTTATTCAAAACAAACAAACAAACTGCTCCCAGAGGAGAGATCACAAACACACAAAAAATAGGCAAGTCAAGGTAGTTCATGCTGCTTGTCTGATTCTGGGTAATATTGGTATGCAAAAATAAAAATGAAAACACCCACACATCTTGTGAGACTTTATATTCAGAATGATAAGAGTTGGCGGGGTTAGGTTGGGTGTGTGGGTCAAAGGCTGGCTTAGACATACACCAATGTTCAATTATCTAAAGTGAGGGAACAGCTACACCTATTGGACATCTATGGCATTACAGCTGCTCATGTGTCATAAGCTCTCCGATGCATAGCCTACCTAAGCAAACCTTCCCTTTCCAACTGAATTCATGCTACCTGCATTCCCCCACCATGTGTTACTGGCTTTCTACTATACCTTCCGGCCTGGCTTTGGGTTTCTTCAGGCCTCCGTCCTGCATTAGTTCAAAGGCAAATGCCACGTTGTGAACCTGAGGGGAACCGGGAGAGTGGATCAACCGGAGGAAACTGCTAAGAGTCGTCTAAAGAACCACCACGTTTACAAATCCACCACTTACAGAGAAACACCACTTCTAATAATCCTACCTACCTTCTGCTCAAAGTTCTCTGGTGTGAGGAAGAAGTTGTAGAGGGGGACAAAGTAGTTCTCCAGCAGTCCCATCAGCAGCACCAGGTACACACCATCAGCAAACTGGACACAAGAATATAAAAACCACATGACGATATGGAGGAAAACTCACTGTATCTTATGCCCAGGAGCTACAGTATGTTCTATTGATTGAGCTGTTGTGTTTTTAAATAAAGCACCATCAGATTTCTAACCTGGGACTCCAACTCAGTGACCTCCAGGTTCAGCTTGTTCAGGTGTTTGTTCACAAAGGTGACGAGGGACTGATGGAGAGAGGTATAAAAAAATATTTTTAAAAAGAGTAAAGTATGAAGGAACCAAACACAATGCCTTCTGCAGGTTTGAATCTCTCTTCAAATATTTTACCTTCTTCACAACGTTGAGCTTGTCCGGTGCATGATCCAGGAGGGTGTCAAATGCATCCCTTTCTGAGAAACAGGAGATAATCATCTTTAAAAAAAAAAAAATTACCTCCACATTAATCCAATTTTACAACCGACCTCAATGTTCAACCAACAAGTACTCACCAAATCTACCCATCATCATCCTAGAAAGAAGATCAAGAAAAGCGGAATTGTTACACCTGTATACTTGTAAGGGCTTCCATGGAAACTGAAAACATACAAGCGATATAACGGAAGTACATACTCTGTAGTGCTCGTCAGCTCCTTCGTCACATGAGACGTCTGCAGTATGCCTTCTCTTTTCTAAAACAATCAAAACCACCAAAACACACAGGTCAACGAGTCGTCCTCATGACGTGTAGTAATAGATAATCGATGTCAACGTGTGCTGTGCCTCCATACCTTGACCACCACCACCTGTACAGAGACGTGCTCTGGCAGTCTGATGGGGGCCAGGTAGTGCATGGCCAGAGCCACCAGCAGGTACACTATGGCCACCAGGTTCTTAGCATGGATAGCTGTGGACGGCAGAGGAGACCAGAAGAGGGCGTTAGTGAGCCGTGACATCACTTTGAATTACCATGGCTAGAATGACATGACCATGGTTGAATATTGTGCTATAGTCACTTCAGTACTACTGTAATTCAGGTGAAATAAGGTGAAATACAGTTCAGTACTACTGTAAATCAGGTGAAATAGAGTTCAGTACTACTGTAAATCAGGTTAAATAGAGTTCAGTACTACTGTAACTTCAGGTTCAGAAATAAGTTCAGTACTACTGTAAATCACAGTTCAGTACTACTGTAAATCAGCAAATACAGTTCAGTACTACTATAAATCAAGTTAAATACAGTTCAGTACTAAAATCAGGTTAAATAGAGTTCAGTACTACTGTAAATCAGGTTAAATACAGTTCAGTACTACTATAAATCAGGTTAAATACAGTTCAGTACTACTGTAAATCAGGTTAAATAGAGTTCAGTACTACTGTAAATCAGGTTAAATACAGTTCAGTACTACTATAAATCAAGTTAAATACAGTTCAGTACTACTGTAAATCAGGTGAAATAGAGTTCAGTACTACTGTAAATCAGGTTAAATACAGTTCAGTACTACTGTAAATCAGGTAAAATACAGTTCAGTACTACTGTAAATCAAGTTAAATACAGTTCAGTACTACTGTAAATCAGGTAAAATACAGTTCAGTACTACTGTAAATCAGCTTAAATACAGTTCAGTACTACTATAAATCAAGTGAAATACAGTTCAGTACTACTGTAAATCAGGTTAAATACAGTGCCTATGGTAATATTCAACAATAAGATAATGTATATCTCTTTAAAGACTTAGGATGCCATACCAGAACTGATCTGTAGCAGCGATTGTGTAGCAGTATGTGTCTGATGGTCTGTGAACCCTTACGTTAGTCCTGTGTGTCAAGCTGGATATTGAATGACTGTATTTTCAGGGCTTAGTGAACAACTCACAGTCGACGCTCCACTCGATGGACCAGCCGTGAGGCCGGAGCAGCTCGTTGACGGCCTCCAGTACCGTCTGGAGCTTCTGTTTCTGTCCTATCTCTGACTGAGTCACCTCAGCCACGTTCAGCTTACGCCCAGACAGCTTCTCTGTCACCGGGAGAGAGGAGTTACACGGTTATGCAGATCTGTATACTATAACATTCATCCGAATACTGTGTACTGCAAAGTTACCTTTTCAACCCTATCATTTGATGTACAAACGATCAAACACAAGTTCAGCCACAGACAATACACAAAGTCCAAGCTAATTCTTACCAAATAATTTCTGAAGCACCTGTCCATCATAGCAATCCTCCTCCAAGCCTTTGACGATGATCCTGTCCTCTTCTAGCTCATTGTTGATCCAATCTATCAATACCTAGGAACAAGAACATACAGTTGAAGTTTCAGGTGTGGATCTGTTACCGATGTTTGATCTACAGCATACAGAGAGAAATACTAAGCTACGCATAAGACACCTACCCTCTGAAGATCTTTGAATTTTGGATTCTCCCTTGAGGTCGGATCCAGCATGTTCCTCTCAGCATTCTCTTCTAAGAAAGGCATGATGTGAGAAAGACACTCAGCTGTGAAGCCAGAGGGATCCAACTAATACATGGTGGAAGTGAACACATATTCTGACACATTCGAAGACTTCAACATGCCCCCCCCCACACACACACACACACACACATACTCAGTCCTCTTCTCCTGTAGAGAGCACAGTTATCTTAAATCATAGAGTGAATCGGTTTGGTGGTGAGGGGAATTATTAAGACACAGGGTGTTGTCCTAACTCCACCCCTCTGCGCATTGCTCTTTCATTTCCTCTTCCACCAAAGGTCACTCACAGTCACAATTAGTTCCCGGAGTGCCCAGAAGTCACCCCCAAATCAGCTTCAGTAAGGTCTCCAGACATAGCCTCGTAACCCTCAGGCCTCAACGAGTACAGTTGCCACCAAAGGCCAAAAGTGTCATCAACAGTCCACCAAAGGCATCAGAAGTAAGTGACCAATACACCTACAAGACTAAAGTGGAATGACAACAAATGGCACAACAGTTTTGGATACATACGATTCTGTAGATGAGAGAGGCTCTGGTTTGTCCAGGAGGCCTACAGAGACATTCCAAGTAGAATGCTTTCCCCCAGAGGGTTCTACATGGAACCCAAAAGGGTTCTACATGGAACCAAAAAGGGTTCTCCTTACTGTATGTATGGAGGTTAGCATTAGGAGTTTGAGTTGGTGTTACAGAGCAACACAGAAACATGTTGTACATATGAAGGTTAGTTTTAGGGTAAGGGTTTGAGTTTTAGGAGTTGGTGTTACAGAGCAACACAGAAACATGTTGTACATATGAAGGTTAGTTTTAGGGTAAGGGTTTGAGTTTTAGGAGTTGGTGTTACAGAGCAACACAGAAACATGTTGTATGTATGAAGGTTTGTTTTAGGGTAAGGGTTTGAGTTTTAGGAGTTGGTGTTACAGAGCAACACAGAAACATGTTGTACGTATGAAGGTTAGTTTTAGGGTAAGGGTTTGAGTTTTAGGAGTTGTTGTTACCCAGCATGGTGTCCTCAGGGTGGATTTCAGTCCCAGAGGGCAGCATGGGAGTGTTGATGGCATTCTTCCCCTCCTCATGAAGGTCACTCACTGAGGACAGGGACAACAGAGGACCCAGCATTAGATAAACACTTTTAGTCAGTAGCATTAGCCTCAGAATGACCGCCACCACACACATACACACAGTTTCAGTTTCAAATTGTATAAGTCGTATGTACGGGATACGCATGGTGTACATCGTCCAATCGTCACGACAACGCAACAACAATACAAAAATAAGGAAAGACAAGAATACGAACATAAAGTAAATGGCTCTGTTGGAGTAGAAGAAACAACAACGTACAGCTCAAGTTTCAGGTGTAGATCTGTTATCAGTGTGTTCAACAAGTGACAGTGTCTAGAAAGAAATACTAGGCTATGGATAAGAGCCTAGCACACACACACACACACACACACACACACACACACACACGTGAAGATATTCATATTTCCCATTCTATTAAAGCTCAGTGAGAGGACACACACACAGCACACCCCACAGCTGTCTAAGGGTGGCGGCGGTGGGCTCCTCTGTGTGTGTGTGTGTGTGTGTGTGTGTGTGTGTGTGTGTGTGTGTGTGTGTGTGTGTGTGTGTGTGTGTGTGTGTGTGTGTGTGTGTGTGTGTGTGTGTGTGTGTGTGTGTGTGTGTGTGTGTGTGTGTGTGTCTACCCAACTGTCTGGTGTGAGGGGGGGATTAACACACTGCTTGGAGCCTAAGACTGACGCCACACCTTCTCCATGGGTAGTTCTACACTAATACTAATCCAGAAATCTAATGGCTCTAGTAGTGAATGGATGATAACAAGCACTCAATAGGACGCATCGACATGAATTCGCTGATCACTGAGGACGTAAATAGTCTCTTGTGACTGTTAAGCACATGTAATACTTGATCCTGGGTTCCAGAGATTAGGCTGTAAACAAACCACAAGATGAAGCCAAACCACTCTGTTGCTGAGCTGAGCTTTGATTCACCTTCACTGACACAGGCTGACGTTACCTCTGGGATTTGACGAGTGTCTACATTTAGGCCTCTAACCCTAATGGCTACATTCCTTTCATCTTCCTCTGCGGCAGAAAACAGTAGACAGTGCATTTAAGGTATGCAGAAAACAGTAGACAGCGCATTTAAGGTATACAGAAAACAGTAGACAGCACATAAGGTATACAGAAAACAGTAGACACCACATAAGGTATACAGAAAACAGTAGACAGCAAATAAGGTATACAGAAAACAGTAGACAGTGCATTTAAGGTATACAGAAAACAGTAGACAGTGCATTTAAGGTATACAGAAAACAGCAGACAGCACATAAGGTATACAGAAAACAGCAGACAGCACATAAGGTATGCAGAAAACAGCAGACAGCACATAAGGTATACAGAAAACAGTAGACAGTGCATTTAAGGTATACAGAAAACAGCAGACAGCACATTTAAGGTATACAGAAAACAGCAGACAGCACATAAGGTATGCAGAAAACAGTAGACAGCAAATAAGGTATACAGAAAACAGTAGACAGTGCATTTAAGGTATGCAGAAAACAGCAGACAGCACATTTAAGGTATACAGAAAACAGTAGACAGCACATAAGGTATACAGAAAACAGTAGACAGTGCATTTAAGGTATACAGAAAACAGTAGACAGTGCATTTAAGGTATACAGAAAACAGTAGACAGCACATAAGGTATGCAGAAAACAGTAGACAGCAAATAAGGTATACAGAAAACAGCAGACAGCACATAAGGTATACAGAAAACAGTAGACAGCACATAAGGTATACAGAAAACAGCAGACAGCACATTTAAGGTATGCAGAAAACAGTAGACAGCAAATAAGGTATACAGAAAACAGTAGACAGCACATTTAAGGTATGCAGAAAACAGTAGACAGCAAATAAGGTATACAGAAAACAGCAGACAGCACATAAGGTATACAGAAAACAGTAGACAGTGCATTTAAGGTATACAGAAAACAGCAGACAGCACATAAGGTATACAGAAAACAGTAGACAGCACATAAGGTATACAGAAAACAGCAGACAGCACATTTAAGGTATGCAGAAAACAGTAGACAGCAAATAAGGTATACAGAAAACAGTAGACAGCAAATAAGGTATACAGAAAACAGCAGACAGCAAATAAGGTATACAGAAAACAGTAGACAGCACATTTAAGGTATGCAGAAAACAGTAGACAGCAAATAAGGTATACAGAAAACAGCAGACAGCACATTTAAGGTATGCAGAAAACAGTAGACAGCAAATAATGTATACAGAAAACAGTAGACAGCACATTTAAGGTATGCAGAAAACAGTAGACAGCAAATAAGGTATACAGAAAAGGGATGTTGTTGATGTTGGGGAGAGGAGTAGTCCTCTGTAGTTTCTAACGATGTCCTATCTGATTTGCCCTGCTGTAGAGCTCAACCACAAGCCAGCGGGCCTGCCTGCATCACACACCAGATCAGCATTTCCTTTCCAATTACAGTCCTGCGTTTCATCATAATTGTGCTATTTCCTCCCACTGTGACTCTGTCCAGTACATCTGTGATACAATCGAATGAGTGAAAATTACTGCTAAGGATTTGACCAAAGCCCTCCCAAACAATAATATAGCCAAATAATACTGCCGTAGAAATGTAACGTGTCAATAGATCACAACCGAAGCTGAATCTGGATTACAAACACAAACACAAACGGGTCCCTAAACAGCAACATACCAGCAGCACTCACAAAATGTAAACACAGTACAGGGTATGCTTCCCCATTCATAAATCAGAGTTCCATAAGCAGCCAGCCCTTCCAGCCAATCCCACCAAGTCAAACAGAACTACCTTGTTTCTTCCTCTTGGTCCCACATAGTAGGCCCGCCATGTCTCCAGAAATTAGCCCAGGGATCCCAGAGGTACTCGGAGAGTAGCAGCGAAGTGAAGGTATAGTGATTGAGAGAGTGTGTGTGTGAGAGTGTGTGTGAGGTCCTGCCTGGTGGGACTAGGCAGTGGCCGAGGCATCATCACGTGTTTATTTCTGTCACAACCCCCCCACCCTTGCGGTCCAGTTACAGGAGTAGAGGAGGGGTGGGTGTATGAGTGTGTGTGTGTGTGTGTGTGTGTGTGTGTGTGTGTGTGTGTGTGTGTGTGTGTGTGTGTGTGTTCCTCTATCCTTGTGGGGACCTAACATCCCCCAAAGTCCCCACAAGGATAGTAAAACAATAACAACTAGGTTACAACTAGGGTTAGGGTTAGAATTAGGGTTAGGGTTAGGGGTTAGGAGTTTGGTTTAGGGTTACGGGTTAGATGAAATAGGATTTTGAATGGAAATGAATTTTAGGTCCCTACAATGATAGGAGAACAACAAATGTTGATTACCAGGGCAGGAACGGAACTGGAACTGCAACCACAATAGCAGAACACTACCTAACTAACCCCGGGGAAGCTAGAGACAACACAGGACAGGACAGAAGGCATGGATACTACTACACTACACTACTGCACTGACATGGACCATGTTGTGTTTGTGTACCCAATCTAGCAGCAGCGGTACTGCGTAGGAAAATGCACGGTAACACAATATGATTAAACGATCATACTGCATAGAAGAACAGTCTAATGCTGGATAAACTCACACAGCAGTGTGATGTTCCTGTGTTTTTTGTTTATATGATAATCCCAGGTAAGCTACATATGAAAAACCCAGCAGGCTCTCTTTCTTGGTTAGAGATGTTCTTTAGTGTACAACTTCATCCTTATGCTATAAGCGTTGCTTTCAGATCTTAAAGGTCCAATTTTTATCTCAATATCAAATCATTTCCTGGTAACAATTAAGTAATTTACTGTGATTGTTTTCAATTAAAATGGTCAAAAAGAAACAAAAATAGCATCTTAGCAATTTCTCAAGAAACAATTTTGCTAGGACTGCATGGGAGTTGTCTGGGTGGAAAACTAGCTGTAGTTGGCAGAGAGGTTTGGAACTCTCTTTCTTATTGGTCTATTAAAGAATTTACCACCTGGTGATGTCACAAGGCAGGCCAAAACTAAATCCCACCACAACAGGCTGACATTTCTTACACTAAAAGATATGGAGTCATTATCATCATTTTCAAAATGTCACAGTATTATTCCAACCTCATAGTGTGTAAATACACACTATATGTAAATGTATGTGGACAGCCCTTCAAATTAGTGGATTTGGCTATTTCAGCCACAACCGTTGCTGACAGGTGTATAAAATCGAGCATACAGCCATGCAATCTCCATAGACAAACATTGGCAGTAGATTATTGGCCATGTACTGTTATAATCTCAACCCGGCACAGCCAAAAGAGGACTGGCCACCCCTCAGAGCCTGGTTCCTCTCTAGGTTTCTGCCTTTCTAGGGAGTTTTTCCTAGCCACTGTGCTTCTACATCTGCACTGCTTGCTGTTTGGGGTTTTAGGCTGGGTTCCTGTATAGCACTTTGTGACATCGGCTGATGTAAAAAGGGCTTTATAAATAAATGTGATTGATTGAATGGCCTTACTGAAGAGCTCAGTGTCTTTCAATGTGGCACTGTTGAGCAGCCCCGGTCCACTGTAAGTGCTTTTATTGTGAAGTGGAAATGTCTAGGAGCAACAACGGCTCAGCCGCGAAATGGTAGACCACACAAGCTCACAAAACGGGACCGCCGAGTGCTGAAGCGCGTAAAAATTGATTGTCCTCGGTTGCAACACGATTCCAAACTACCTCTGGAAGCAACATCAGTACATTACCTGTTCATCGGGAGCTTCGTGAAATGGGTTTTCATGGCTGAGCAGCCTATTCCTCTTAATATAATTACACTAATTTAGTTCTACCCCCGGCCTTGCAGTGAAATAAATCACCAGCCAGCTTCTTTGCAGGCATTATATGAAACACCTGTCATGGTTAAGACCATTAGCAGAGTGGAGTAGGCAGAAGACTGCAGTCAATCAACAAAAACAACAACATACCACCAGCAATTTAGCTGCAAGCTGGAGGTAAAGTGTGTCAAATTCATGGTGTAAATATCATCTAAATATACCCATTCAATGAAGATGAAAAGCTTACATCTCCTTATATCTCAGTAGGTTTTCAATGTAAAATAAGGTTCCCGTGCCCCCTGGGGGAACTTGATTTACTGTGACCCGGGGAAAGTTATTTATGCCTCAGTGAGACAGGCAAGGCCTTAAATTTAGCTCAGTTTATTTATGTCGGACAGGCAGCATAGGCATGAGTGACTAAACGGACACAGAATCCACACACACCCACTGTCCAGAGCTGAGATGACCATGTCACAACCCTGGACCTGGGCTATTCAGAGCTTTCAGTTGAGCCGTCATTAGCTATGATGACAGTCATGCTGACTCTACTACTGGTAAACCTTCACTGATTTAGAACACTTATCAGGCTTCAGAAATAATATTACATAAAGGAACATCATTTCAACGGAGAAAACCATCGCAATCAAATATTTCTCTACATCTCTATATTTCTCTATTTCTCTATAACTGCCAAGAGACAGTTCTAGTATATATACTGTATATGCACAGTGCCAGAAACTATACATACCCCTTGGCTTATTCCACCATCCTGTTGTGTTACAGCCTGCAATCAAAATGTATTAAAAAAATGTCTCGCCCATCTACACGCACATACCCATAATGACAATGTGAAAACATGTTTTTAGAAATGTTTGCAAATTTGTTGAAAATGAAATACAGAAATATCTAATTTACATACAGTAAACGTTCAAAAGTTTGGGGTCACTTAGAAATGTCCTTGTTTTTGAAAGAAAGGCTCTTTTTTTGTCCATTAAAATAACATCAAATTGATCAGAAATATAGTGTAGACATTGTTAATGTTGTAAATTACTATTGTAGCTGGAAATGGCTGATTTTTTATGGAACATCTACATAGATGTACAGAGGCCCATTATCCGCAACCATCACTCGTGAGTTCCAATGCCACGTTGTGTTAGCTAATCCAAGTTTATCATTTTAAAAGGCTAATTGATCATTAGAAAACCCCTTTGCAATTATTTTAGCACAGCTGAAAACTGTTGTGCTCATTAAAGAAGCAATACAACTGGCCTTCTTTAAACTAGTTGAGTATCTGGAGCATCAGCATTTGTGGGTTCAATTACAGGCTCAAAATGACCAGAAACAAAGACCTTTCTTCTGAAACTCGTCAGTCTATTCTTGTTCTGAGAAATTAAGGCTATTCCATGCAAGAAATTGCCAAGAAATTTTAGATCTCGTACAACGCTGTGTACTACTCCCTTCACAGAACAGCACAAACTGTCTCTAACCAGAATAGAAAGAGGCGTGGGAGGTCCTGGTGCACAACTGAGCAAGAGGGCAAGTACGTTAGAATGTCTAGTTTGAGAAACAGACGCCTCAGAAGTCCTCAACTGGCAGCTTCATGAAATAGTACACGCAAAACACCAGTCTCAACGTCAACAGCGAAGAGGCGACTCCGGGATTTCAGCTTTTAATTTTGTATACATTTCTAAACATGTCTACAAACAAAATTCCATTTTGACATTATGGGGTATTGTGTGTAAATTAGAGAGAAAAATCTCAAATAAATACATTTTAAATTCAGGCTGTAACACAACAAAATGTGGAAAAGGTGAAGGGGTGTGAATAGTTTCTGAAGGCACTATATATAGTGCAGTTGGAAAGTATTCAGACCCCTTCACATATTCCACATTTTGTTACGTTACAGCCTTATTCTGAAATGGATAAAATAGTTTCCCCCTACTCAATCTGATAAAATAGTTTCCCCCTACTCAATCTACACACAAAACCCCCATAATGACAAAGCAAAAAACAGATTTGTAGACATTTTCACACGTGTACAAGTCTCTTCTTCTTATCGGTGTCCTTAAGTAGTGGTTTCTTTGCAGAAATTCGACCGTGAAGGCCTGATTCATGCAGTCTTCTCTGGTGAGTTGGTGTTGAGATGTGTCTGTTACTTGAACTCTGTGACGCATTTATTTGGGCTGCAATTTCTGAGGCTGGTAACTCTAATGAACTTATCCTCTACAGCAGAGGTAACTGGGTCTTCCTTTCCTGTGGCGGTCCTCATGAGAGCCAGTTTCATCATAGCGCTTGATGGTTTTTGCGACTGCACTTGAAGAAACTTGAAACATTCAAAGTTCTGTCGTTTCTCTTTGCTTATTTGAGCTGTTCTTGCCTTAATATGGACTTGGTCTTGTACCAAATAGGGCCATATCCTGTATACCACCCTTATCTTGTCACAACACAACTGATTGGCTCAAACACATTAAGAAGGAAAGAAATTCCCCAAATGTACTTTTAACAAGCACACCTGTTAATTGAAATGAATTCCAGGTGACTACCTCATGAAGCTGGTTGAGAGAATGCCAAGAGTGTGCAAATCTATCATCAAAGCAAAGGGTGGCTATTTGAAGAATCTCAAATGTAAAATAAATGTAGATTTGTTTAACACTTCTTTGGTTACCACATGATTCCATATGTGTTATTTCAGTTTTGATGTCTTCACTATTATTCTACAATGTAGAAAATAGTACAAATAAAGAAAAACCCTGGAATGAGTAGGTGTGTCCAAACATTTGACTGGTACTGTATATCATTCAAATGTTTTAATTTGTTAATGTAAAAATTGTCCTTTGTATTATACAAATACTTTCACTGTGAAAATGAGTGCTGGGGACATATCAAAAGCCCATTTATTCAGTGTAATTTGAGAAGTTAGTTAGGTGACTGTATTATACAAACATTCATTTATTTTTTACATTCGCAGGGGAAATGCAGTCGGTCACCTAACTAACTTCTCAAATTACACTGTATAAATGGGCTTTTGATATGTCCCCAGCACTCATTTTCACAGGGAAAGTATTTCTCCACAGCTACTCAAGCAAATAATTTCTAGATTATACATTTACTACATAGACTAGAACAAAAATATGTGAAACAAAAAAGAAAACTTACTTGTGGGAGTACTTTCTGAGGTAGACATTGCTGTAACACTAAAATAATATTTCCCTCAGTCACACCTATTAAGACATAATGGAGACACTCATCATTATAATACATTTAAGGCCATGACTAGCACTTTTTACTGACTATTATCCTTCTTAATAAGTCCAGTGCGGTGGTGATTGACACTAGCCTTAAAAGAACACATCAGGGAGAGAGATACTTCCTTTCCGTTTATCTGCAGAAACAGTCACAAACACATGATATCTAGGTCCGGCACACACAGCAGGAATCTGAGTTCAACACATAGCAGTAATACAGCTATTATAACAGACATTTCTTTTCTTCAGAAGACCTTATAATGTGTATTTGGCCTTGATCACGAGCTGCTGTTCATAGTCTCAAACTGAGAGTTGCAACTTGTACACTTATTGGGCAAATCATAGAGTACTGAATGTGTGGTTTCCATTTAGATTTTCTTTGTAGGCAACAAGCTCTCTCAGGCACCCCTGCAGGATACACAGAGGCCAAAGGAAATTTCCCAAAGAGCGAAATTGAATATAGAAAATGCTTAAAGTAATTACCCAGTGAATGTACAGTTAGGCCTATACCACTCAGCTAATTCGTTTTGTCTGGTTGTGATCTTTCTTAGTTAAAAAAGACTACATCCAACCTGACCTGGCTACACTTTTCAATCATTCACTGAATACATCTATTTGTATTTATTTATTCTGCATTTATCACAGAAAGTGCTGTCTTGAGACTGTTCTTCCATCCCCCCCCAGGCCAGGGCTATCATCACTTTCACCAGTCGCCACAAAGGGGCACTCTTTAGCTGTGGTATAAGTAACAAACACGGAACACGAGCTTTACCTTCAGGAAATCTATTCCCCCTTAATAGAGCACGTGCTCAGAACACATATAGGAGGTACTGAGTCTTGATGACTGGAATTTACCGGGGTTCCACAGCAATTGCAACCTAGCCTCCATTCTTCTGCCTTTAGAGTTCCTTACATAGACAATAACAAACACATGGCCAGGCAGGGAGGGACTGACACACACACACACATGGGCCGAATCTTGCAGCTGTTCATACTAGACAGAGAGTTGGGAAGTGGGCTTCAAAATGGCTTGGTAAATAAATGAAAAAGTGAAACAGCACAACTAGGACAGTCCAAACGTTATTCAAAAGAGAAGAGAAAGTAAACATCATGGGACAGTAATCCTCTTACTCCTTATCTTAATAACCTTGCATTCTTGGCATAGGTGATGACCATCTGATCTATTTATGTTTATTACATCATGAGGAATGCCACTTGCCAGTCTACTTTCTTTGTGGGGTTTTTTCTTCTATTCACTTTGAAACTTCCCAAGGTTGAGAGAGTATTTCGTTGATGTTTTTTATTTTTTACAAAAAGTATAACTTGCCATGACATGTATGATTTGTATTGAAGTCCAATGTTTTATAATAGTAGGCTACTGCTGATCATAGCCATTTAAATGGCTTGAAATAAAGATGAAAAATATTTGACATGGATGTGGCTCATGCTACCCGGTTGTTGTTCTTTATTCCAACTAAAAAGGTTTTATGAAGTCATATCCGACATTTAGACCCATGTCAATATAACGTATTGATGGGAAACGTAAATTACAGCACCATGGACAACGGGGAATAAAACGGATACACAAATGAGTATTATGACAATGTATAACGTCACGCTTTAGGGAATTAAGCTTATACGTTACCTTCTTTGGACTTCTTCTTTCTAACCAGCGTTCCTCCTAATTTTCCAAGGAAAGATTCGTCCTTTTTCATCTTGCCTGACTGCGAAGTCGCTGACCTAACAGGAGCTCCAGCCATCTTTGAGCGACGGTCAACTAACTGTTCGCTGCAGCTCAATTCTGTGAAACCTCAATCCCCGTGATTCATTGAACACCTGGAATTAAGTCCGCTGGCAGGAAAAAGGACGTGGCGCTTCAAAAGACAACACTTCGGGCCGGTAGCGGTAACAATAGGAGGAGAGGAGCGCCCGTTTGACTTCAATGGACCGGATGACTCAGTGAGCAGACAAGGCATCGCCTTTATTATTGGCTGCCCGACAGCGCTGGTCAATGGCTGGATGTAGGTTGTCCCATGAGAGGAGAGGATGCGTCACACAATAGCCCATAGAGGGACTGCTTGATGCATAACAATTTGTCATAGGCTACTCAACATCTATACCAGTAGTCCTTATTCATAAGCAGAACTACATCTAATACTCTGAGGAACTAATACATAATTTGCCATTTCCATGTATTTTGGAAGTAGTGTTGTACAGCAGTATTTCTGTGGTATGTTCTAGTTTTCCATAGAAAATAGGTTTTTGCTTTTGACACAGATCACAGCATTGTCTACATCTTGTCTGCCCAACAGCTCGCTGCATCCTCTGTATGAATACTGATACTAATACTATTAATATTAATACTGAATGACCCTATGACTTGACTTCATTTGCGCAAACAGGAAGTTGTTTCTCAATTTACATCACACATGGACTGATGAAAACAGAGAGTAACCATGATATTCCTATTTTGTTGTGTTGCAATATGGAGATTACGCAGTGGTGCAAGTTTCAGACATTTTCAATTACTAGATAGCAGAATGACCAACAGATAGTTTAATTGTTTTTAATCACCAAAATTACAAACAGTATAAAAATGGATGCCTGGGAGATGGATTTTCTCCCTTGGTCACAAACCCCATTGGTGTGGAGATGACTTCAGTCCTGGTTCTGTCCTTTTCCCTCGACTTCTTTCCCCTTTGCAGCTTTAAAAAGGACAAAAAAAATGTATTAACAAGCTGAGTGGTCAGTATTTTCTTGAGGTGTCTATACTATTAACTATTTTGGTTTTCTAAAATGTTATTATCCATTTGAGTAACTGAATAGGTTTCCTTAGATGCTGTGATCATTTGTTCACCTGCATTCTGCAGAAGTCCCCAGTGTGTCTGCAGCCTCTGTCTCAGTCTCTCCATGGCCACCATGTCCTCAGGGAGAGGGGCCCCCAGGGGCCCCAGAGAGGGAGCAGGGTCCCCCAGCAGAGAGGCTGCCGTGGTCCCTACAGCCTCCTCCTCACCCTCCTGGGATGTGACAACAATATGTTAGAGGATCATCCCTGCAACACTCATTCGACCGTGAAAAAAATACAGGAGAAAAAAATAATCATAATTCAAAATACTTTAAAACTGCATAGCTAGGACCAAGTCAACGTGGGGCCCTCACTCCCTCCGTGTCCCTCTCACCTGTAAAAGGGCAAGTGTGTGGCCCTGTGCCAGGCCCTGGAGTAGGCTGGTGATCTGTGCCCAGGCTGCCTTCCCCACCCCACTGCCTGGCCCCCGCACCAGCAGCACCAGCCCAGGGTCATACTCATAGGCCAGAGGCAGGAGCAGGCACAGCACAGCCTGCATCAACCCTGCCACATCACTGCAGCCCTGTGGTGGGACACAAACACACACACTGACTGTAATAACACACTGTACACAACAGATACTGTGCATTAAAAGTAAGGTAGAACATAACATACATCTCCTCCATGAAATCTTGGCAAGCGCAAACAAGAGAATCATGTCGTAGGAGTACGTTTCCACTTCCAAATAATTTGCTGTACCTTTAACAGAGACACAGAAACCTGATATCTGGACTTCTGCTCCTCTGGCTCCTTACTGCTGATCTGCACCACTAGTGCTTTCCTAAAAGAGAAAGGTGAAGGAGACGGTTTAGAAGGGTATTTATGACTGTGCGGTTACTCAACGTACTGGGCAAACATTCTCACCCGTCCTCAGTGACGTACGTCGGGATCTCCCCATCGCCCAGGTACACCAGCAATAACCTGTGAGGAGAAAAACACTCACCAACTGAGTGTTCGCCACCAGTTCCACTGCTGGCTTATGCATGTCCAGTATAGAGAATGTACTCAAGGTCAAAGGTCATAAATGGTGTATACCGGTTGGTGAGAGACATCCGAGCATGCTGCGCGGCACACAGCATCGCCACGGAGACATCAGGCACCAGCGCCAGACCGTTACGAATCTGACAGACAGTCAGCATCAAAGTGCCAGGTTAGCCAAAGATCAGAGGTCAAAGCACACCATCTCTCTACAACTTGTGGTGCTGAGAATAATAGCCCCATAGTTCAGTTCATAATACATAAACACACAATACCCTCTGTGTATTCATCATGTTCCAGCCCCAGGAATAGCAATGTGTTGCATTGCTTCGTCACAAGCAAACAAAGGCAACATAAAATGTACTGGAACTAAAGAAAACACACGGGCAAAAGTTGTGTGCAATTGATGCAGTGCAACAATGGAGGGCATTTGATGAATGTAATGACTCACAACGCAAAATGACTTTTGATGAGCAAGATGAAATGACGCTTAACTTCTAAACACAGCTCACCTCTTGTTTCTTCATCTTTTCAAAGAGCGCGATGACGCTGCAGAGAGACATGAGAGCATCCTCCTCTGCCGATCCTTCAAAAAAGTTATCCCTGGTTATAAAATAAGCCAGTGTTATTGAAGCTTCACCAAAAACATTGGAGTACAATAAATACCATGTGTATTCATAGTGATCAAAGTAAAAGTACAAATTGATTAAACAGGAACTATGATAATATTTTAAAAGTTGCACTATGCAGAAAACGCTCCGCCATTTCCTGGTTGCTCAAATTCGAATAGTTGGCTTAATTTCAGTTTATGTGACAAAACAAGCAAGCAATAGTGTAGAGAATCATTGTACCATCTAAACGCTTGTCAAATATATTTTATATAACCAAAAATATTGTATTTTCAGCTGTTTGAAGCTGGTATACAAAAACAAAAGTAAAAGACGGCAAAAAACGGAAGCATAGAACAGATCTACCACTTCTTATACTTGATATTAATGAGGACAGATCTATAACACACATTTCTATGTGATTTTGATCAAGTTTGCTAAAAAGTTACATATTGCAGCTTTAACATTATTGTGGGTGAAGAATGTATCTGGGGACATTTGTTGGGGACAGACTTAAATCTCTGAGGTATCTCAGGAGTATAGGTTAGGGACAGACCTTAGTCTTTGCAGTATCTCAAGAGTTGGGGCCAGTGATGACCTCACACGGTCACATCTGTCAGGGACCTCCAGGTCAGCAGGGAGTGCCACTTCAGTGTGGACCGGAGGAGCCAACCGGGACGGAGGCTTCATCCACACCACCTCCTCTTCCTCCGCTTTTGACCATCCCCCTCTTCTTTCTGTCCCCCCTCAGCCTGGACACCCTCTTCCTTCTCTGCCAGCTTACAGCGTTTAGTGCTGGGCTCAGACACGGGTGGGGCAACTGGAAGGGAAATGAATGGAAGGAGGGAGGGAGGAAAGATAAGATTAATAGCTATATTAGGGTAATGCAGGTTGATATGTTGTAAATGAAGTGATGAGATCTGAGCGTGATGTTATATAGTACCTGTGTGTTTGAGGCAGGCCCAGTAGGGCTTGTGAGCTGATCTCACACACTGAATGGACTCCAGAGCACTGCAGGGACGGAGAGAGTGAGGCAGACACAATGCAGTGCGTTAACTGACTGTTCAAGCTATTTAGGTTATAGCCTTTTTAAAGCTGTGACTGACACATCAGCCCACCTTTCACACGGGCCGTTCAGTTCTGACGTTTGGGGGGCGGGATCTCCGAGTAAGGTCTGGACGGTCTGGCACACTGATTGGGCCAGTGAGGTCAAGTTGTACCCTCCCTAAAATTGTTTTTTTTTTTATAGAGTGAATCGAGGTACAGAAAAACAGCAAAAACAGTTCCTGTTTTGTTCATGTGACTCATTTCAGAAAAGAGTGACACCGTTAAATATCATATGTCTATGAGTGACCGTCACCTCCAGGACAGCACACAGTTTCCCCCCAGCCAGGGACTTCAGGAGGTGGGTCAGGTGGGCAAAGATGTCTGGGGTGGCACACATGTGACCCTGGGACACAAACATAAAAGAACGCTTGATTATACTGTACTACCGAAACAATAGTGTCTAGGCCTATATTAGTTGGTCATTCATTTAAGCAGTAGAATGCCTTACCTCTGGGTCTCCAATGGCAGAGTCAAAGCCAGCACACACAAAGACCAAATCTGGGCTGAACTGGAACAAAGAGTATTCATTTCTCTCAGTCATCATTTGAGGTTGATATGTAGAGAGAACGTCGCACACGTTTTGTGAGTGCTGCCGAATTCTGACCTGGGAGAATGCCTCACCTCATATGCGATGGGTAGGAGAACATGGAAGAAGACAGAAAGGTAATCACTGTTCTCCATCCCCACCTGTAACCAGTCAAGAGATCAAATTGAGAACTGAAGGCATAATGCTACTGAGAAAGTAACAAGTACTGTATGGTAGGCAGGGCTACTTGATATAAAAGTACTTCTAGAATTCTACTTCTATGGAACTCACCTTGTTCCAGGGTACGTTGATGTTGAAGCCGGCACCCTTCTCCTTGCCCACACTGTCATAGTCGGATTCCCTCAGGTTGGGCCAGAAGCCTTGGTGCTCATAGCGGTGCCAGGAAAAGTACAGCACACTGGGGGGGTCAGTCAGAGCAATCTGCAGATCAGACAGGATTGATTACCAGACAAAATGTCCAGTTAGGATCAAAAAAAGACACACACCTTGGGTCATCCTCAAAAGCGAACTGCACCCCCTGTCCGTGATGCACGTCCCAGTCCACTATCAATACCCTGGGGAAACAAAAACATTCTTAGAAAAACAAACATACATTTGCCCATTCTATTTCTAATTCTACTTTCAAAGGCCTACAATGGAATCAGTTAAGAGTGTGTTCTATTCAGGCCCTGCTCACCTCTTGACATCGTACTGTTTCTTGGCATAGTGGGCAGCGATGGCCACGTTGTTGAACACACAGAAGCCGTTGGCAGCACTGCGCTGACTGTGGTGTCCTGGGGGTCTGGGGGATTGATGAAAAAAAAAAGAGGTGGGAGAGGGAGGTGAATTCTGAGTATCAGATACTGTAACTGTGCATACAGGAAGTCCATTACACCTCGAGAGGCATTGCAAATAAAACAGCTGAGGACAAACCCATATGCACTCTGTTCCTCCGTGGTTAAAACTCACCTGACCAAGGCCATGCCGTTCCTCACTTTCCCCGTCATCACACTGTCCACCAGCTGGAGAGCTGCCCCGATGGCCAACTTGGCACAATGGTAGATGTTCTAGAGGCGAAAACACAAGCAGAGATCATGGGTTTCACAATGCTAACTCTGTTTCGGTCAGCCTCATAGTCAGGTCCCATTCTGTGCTTTTCTATATTATGTGCACTATACTGGATCTTCTCCATTTGGGACAATGCAGCGATTAGTTGATTGATTGACTAGTCGGTTGGTTAGTTGACTGACTGTCCATGTCATCTCACCGGGTGGAAGTAGACATCCCCATACTGCTGGGTGAAGGTCCTCAGCTCATCAAGGCTCATGTGTGGGGTCTTCTTTACTGCCTCCAGGTACTCCTCACTGTAGGTACGACATAGAGCAGTGTGTGTGTGTGTGTGTGTGTGTGTGTGTGTGTGTGTGATAGACTCACCTGTGAGCCAGTAGGATCTCTGTGTCGGTGGCCTGGCGTATAGGCACAGAGACACAGCGCTCAGCCAGACCCTCCTCCTGCAGAGCTGTGTGACTGACGGTCAGACGCTCAGGGACCTCAATTTTACAAGCCGGGCTGAAGAGAGGACATGCAAAAGAACAAAGTAAGCCAAACACTTAGCAGAGGTCATTCCTACTCTGCGGTGCCTTCCGGACCACATAACTTCTGTGAAAAAAAAGGATATATTTTCCATTTGTTTTGTATTCTATCAGAAAAAGGACATGTTTGACTATCAGAAAAACATATTGGTCAAGCTCAGGCACTTAAATCCTAATAAATATAGGCATATTGTTCACACACGGACCACAGCATATTTCCACTATTGTTAGGGGCTTAAATATAACTATCCGAAGGTGTTAACAATGCATGCAAATATCTAGATTTTGATTTTCTAAGTAATCAAATGTTGTTGTTGATGTTGATGTTATTGTTCAATCATTATTTTAAAACACTGACCTAACTGGGTGGAATGAAGCATAACAGGATGGAAAGCAATAACAGGGTGGAACTAATACCAATAATAAACAAAATATTTAAACAAAGTTATATTATGCACTTTTAAATCTGTGGAAATGGTCAAAAATAAAAACATTTATAATTAGAATCACTTTCAATTTCTCACATTTTCTATTTACTTTGTCCTTTTTAAAAACATTGTCAAGCTAACCAGATCTTGGAGACTTCTAGAGTTGCTTCTTTTAACTCAAAGCAGGGACAGGCCATGCCCCACCCCCCCCCCATAACTCCGGGTCTTCATTTCCTGTGGCGGTCCTCATGAGAGCCAGTTTCATCAGAGCGCTTGATGGTTTTTGCGACTGCACTTGAAGAAACTTCTTGACATTTTCCCGGATTGACTGACCTTTATGTCTTACAAGTAATGATGGACTGTCGTTTCTCTTTGCTTATTTGAGCTGTTCTTGCAATAATATGGACTTGGTCTTTTACCAAATACGGCTCTCTCTGTATACCACCCCTAACTTGTCTCAACACAACTGATTGCCTCAAACCCATTAAGAAGGAAAGAAATTCCACAAATTAACTTTTAACAAGGCACGCCTGTTAATTGAAATGCATTCCTGGTGACTACCTATTGAAGCTGGTTGAGAGAATGCCAAGAGTGTGCAAAGCTGTAAAGGCAAAGTGTGGCTACTTTGAAGAATCCCAAATATATTTAGATTTGTTTAACGTTTGTTTGACGACATATTTTAAGTAGGACTATAAAATTAGTAATAAATATTTGTTTACTTGATTAATTATTTAATGGCTTATATTTCTCATAGAAGACGATGAATAGCACCGGGGAGGTGGCAAAAACGCCTACATCCACTGAAATCAAAATGGTAAAAACGCCTACATCCACTGAAATCAAAATGGTAAAAATGCCTACATCCACTGAAATCAAAATGGTAAAAACGCCTACATCCACTGAAATCAAAATAGTAAAAACGCCTACATCCACTGAAATCAAAATGGTAAAAATGCCTAAAAGTGCAATCGGAAAGCATTCAGACCCCTTGACTTTTTCCACATTTTATTACGTTACAGCCTGTTTCTAAAATGAATACACTTTTTTTTTTATTACCTCAATCTACACACAATACTCCATAATGACAAAGCGAAAAAGGTTAGACATTTTTGCAAGTGTATTAAAAATAAAATACAATTTATTTACAGAAGTATTCAGACCCTTTGCTATGACACTTGAAAAAGAGCTCAGGTGCATCCTGTTTCCATTGATCATCCTTGAGATGTTTCTACAACTTCATTGGAGTTCACCTGTGTTAAATTTAATTGATTGGACATGATTTGGAAAGCCACACACCAGCCTAAAAGGTCCCACAGTTGACAGTTCATGTCAGAGCAGAAACCAAGCCATGAGGTCAAAGGAATTGTCCGTTGAGCTCCGAGACAGAATTGTGTCGAGGCAAAGATCTGAGGAAGGGTACCAACAAATTTCAGCAGCATTGAAGATCCCCAAGAACACAGTGGCCTCAATCATTCTTAAATGAAAAAGTTTGGAAACACCAGAACTCTTCCTAGAGCTGGCTGCCCGACCAAACATAGCAATAGGCGGAGAAGGTATAGGTGAGGGAGGTGACCAAAAACACAATGGTCACTCTGACAGAGCTCCAGAGTTCCTTTGTGGAGATGGGAGGACCTTCTCCGCTCCACCAATCAAGCCTTTATGGTAGAGTGGCCAGATGGAAGCCACTCCCCAGTAAAAGGCACATGACAACCCGCTTGGAGTTCGCCAAAAAGCACCTAAAGCCTCTCAGACCATGCAAAACAAGATTCTCTGGTCTGATGAAACCAAGATTGAACTCTTTGGCCATCACACCTGGAGGAAACCTGGCACCATACCTACAGTGAAGCATGGTGGTGGCAGCATCATGCTGTGAGGATGTTTTTCAGCGGCAGGGACTGGGAGACTAGTCAGGATTGAGGGAAAGATGAACGGAGTACAGTACCTAGATGAAAACCTGCTCCAGAGTGCTCAGGACCTCAGAATGGGCCATATGTTCAACTTCCAACAGGACAAGGACCCTAAGCACACACAGCCAAGACCACGCATTAGTGACTTCGGGACAAGTTCCTGAATGTCCTTGAGTGGGCCAGCCAGAACCCATAATTGAAGCCGATCTAACATCTCTGGAGAGACCTGAATATAGCAGTGCAGCGACGCTCCCCGTCCTACCTGTCTGAGTAAAGGGTCTGAATACTTAAGTAAAAGTGCTATTTCGAATATGTATTTTTAATACATTTGCAAACATTTCTAAAACTGTTTTTTTTCGCTTTATGGGTTATTGTGCGTAGATTAACGACGTGGGAAAACGTGTTAATCCTTTTAGAATACGGCTGTAACGTAACAAAATGTGGGAAAAGTCAAGGGGGCTGAATACTTTCCGTATGCACTGTATATCTTTGCACTTATATCTTTCCACATTTTACACTAAATAAGAAGTGTTATTTCCTGGGGATTGAAAAGGCACCACATAACAGGAATGACCCAGCTAACAATGTGCACTCTCACGCAGCCTGCACAGGTCAGTACACATACACACATTGCTCGTCCTAATATCTCTACATTTCTTAATTCCAATATTCAACTTTTAGATTCGTGTGTATTACTGCAATGTTAGAACTAGTAACACAAGCATTTCGCTACACCCGAAATAAAATCTGCTAAATGGGTGTATGCGAGCGATACATTTATTTTTATTTGACTCACCAACTCATACGTACACACACAGCATAAGGATATTTATCATAATCCGTTTTCTACTCTCTTTCGCTATACTGCAGTGTGTGTAGGACAACAAAAGGCACAATAAGGAAGTAAGACGTACTCAACCCATAGCAGTTTGTAGCGAGTCATCTCCTCATCATAAACCAAAGCGGTTCCAGACGACATCTTTCAACAAAGTATTCGTGACTTCAATGCCAGAAGAAGGGGTTCACACCTTTAAAGAAAAGTTGACGGAATGTAAATAGCTACCTGTAAAGTCGATATACGAATTTAGATTAGATTTTAGGGAAACACATTCATCGCGCTTTTCTTGCCAGCGGTGCAGACATGTTTGTGTTGCGTGACCACAGGACAGATTTGATTGGTCTAAACGAGTACATTTATACATTTTGAATTTCATTGTTTTTAGATATTAATATCACATGTGGATTTGTAAAATTACCTATGGTGAACATTTGTTGAGCTCAATCAAAATAAAACATTCTGTAAAAATGCAAGCTTTAGGTCTTCGTAAATTCACCCTCCCCCTTGTGGTATGAGTTGGTATGTTTTAGGGTTTGAGAAAAAAATACAATTGATGGTCACTCATAAGACACCAGTCCTGTTAGAAAATAACGTGTCAATGTGACTGTACCATATCACCAAACACGAATTCCAATATGATGAAATCTGAAGTGCTTTCTTGACCAGATTCTATTTCAGAGCACTACATAAGAGAAAAATCATGTAATGAGATCCTCCTCAGTATCTCAGGGTGACTGGCTGGTGACAGGATCCAGTCAAACAAATTAGATTGGAGCCAGGCGATGAATTCAGTGACTACAGCCAGCTGGCATCAGCCACCCTGCCAGATGGTCAGCTCCACAGCACCTACCATGACCAGCAGCAATGGGGCACTGTGTTTCAGTGGCCACTGGAGGCCAAAACAGAGCACTTGATCGGTCATTTCCAGGATTCATCTCTACTGCCATCAACCAGAAACAGTCCCCACAGCCCCATAAGCATTGAGCTACAACACTGTACTATATAAAATGTCAACGTATGTTGAACATAGTCATTGTTTTGATCAAGCAACACTGGTTTTATGACAGTAAATGCTCCAGAGAAGCCACCCATTATTTTGACAATGGAATTGTAGGGTTGATGTTCTTGGGCTGAATAGTTACCATAGGCAACTTTACAAGTTCAAGATAATACCCTAAGAGTGGCACAGGTTAGAGCAGAATGATACATCTGATCCAAGACCATGAATAACGGCACAAAAAGTCTTTACACTCAGCATTTTAATTCTCTCTCTGGAAGAGAGCTGGTTTCCAAAAAAACTAAAACATTTTACAGTTAAAAAAAGCAAACAGTAATTCTGTACAACCAGGGGCAGGTCATTGTAGTACCCTGGGAAGTAGCAGGGGTGTCACAGAGCAACACCATGGGTTACATAAACTGTTCTACACAGCTCCTTTAAAGTGCTTCTGTAGCACGTCAGCGGTTTCAAAAACATATCTCTGAATTTCTCCAGTGCTGCAAAGCTTTAAAAGACAGTAAAAACGTCCTGATAAAGAAAATGAAGAAACTAAGAAAATGATCAGAGTAGTAACAATATAATATCAGAGTTGTTACTCTTGGTAGCGTGGGATGAGGTAAGATTTCCCATCACCCTGACTGACACAACATGAGAGGAATGACCTTTGGCTTGGCAAAGTATCAAAACACTCCCACACACACACACACATACATACAATATAGACTGTTAGTCTCACATACAGTAAGTAGACACCCACTAAAGGACAGACTGCTCGGCAGCCTGGAAAAGCAGCCCAGTGGGCCTATACGAAGCTCAGTGGGCCCAGTTCTGTTGTATTAGTTGAGCCAGGTGGTGTTGAGCTGAGTCTGGTTCTTGATGCTGGTGTCCATCTTGAGCACCTCTCTGATGGCCATGGTGGCATAGGTGGAGGGAGGCAGAGAGAACTCCATCCTCAGAGCCCTGTACTTCCCCTCTGGTGGGTGGAAGAGAGAAAGAGTTCGGAGAAACACACTACCAAGAGCCTTTTTCAATTTAATGGGGTACAGATACAAGGTGAGTGGAAAAGTACCACATATTGATTAAATCACAGCAACAGGATGAAACTAGAACATACCTTTGTTGAAGACTGGGGGAGGTTGGTCCTCTAGTTTCTCCACATCAGTGTGGACCAGGGAGACACGAGGGTCCTCATAGTTAATCACCTCCCTATAGAAGGAGAGATTTACATTTACGTCATTTAGCAGACGCTCTTATCCAGAGCGACTTACAAATTGGAGATGATATAAGAAACACAACTCAGGAATGTAGAGGAGGAAATATTATACAAGGCAATCACATTATCATGTGCAAGGTAAAAAGGAAGTAATCCTCAGCTCCTTTTTATGCATTTAGAATGCGTAACAAAAGCTTCTCCAACACTATTCCTTTGCTTTTTCCTATAGTTGGCCAAGACTGAAAGTAGTTGTATTAATTGATACTGAGGGGATAGTGAGTGTTACAGACCAGCTGACGTCACTGGGTTTGATGAGGATGCGTCGGTAGGCCCCGGCCAGAGAGTAGTCCCTCACCCTGTGTCTCATGTTGTCAATGTCCAGGTTATCTGCACTCAGCATCTCCCTGTAGCCCTTCCCCACTGTTACAGAACAGGAGGAAAAGACACAATCACATCTGAAACACACACCTCAACCACATATCTGAATAGAATAGTAAAACAGAATAGAATACTCCAGATCCCTACAGGACCCCCAATCACAGCCCGTTGTGATACAGCCTGGAATCGAACCAGGGTCTGTAGTGACGCCTCTAGCACTGAGATGCAATGCCTTAGACCGCTGCGCCACTCAGGAGATATCATTTTTCAGGGATTGAAATCTTCTTCACCTCTGCTTATAACATCCCAGAAAACAGGAGAAGACTTTGCCCTGACATGAAACTAGTTCATGTCAGGGCAAACGAGCCAAATGAAACTAGTTCATGTCAGGGCAAACGAGCCAAATGAAACTAGTTCATGTCAGGGCAAACGAGCCAAATGAAACTAGTTCATGTCAGGGCAAACGAGCCAAATGAAACTAGTTCATGTCAGGGCAAACGAGCCAAATGAAACTAGTTCATGTCAGGGCAAACGAGCCAAATGAAACTAGTTCATGTCAGGGCAAACGAGCCAAATGAAACTAGTTCAAAACGGACAAACCGTTCGGTAAGGTAAAGGAATGGTAAAAAAAACAAATGTCAATTAAGGAGTTTGTTTCCGATTATGGGGGAGGGGAGAGCTTAAGGGAGGAATAGAGACATGGAGGGAGGATGCAGGGCTCTCTTACCGTGGTGAGTGGGGTAGATGACGTCAAACCCTGGTAGGGGCATCACCACGTCTTGGATAGAGTGGGTCTCGGCCTCTGCTGCGGACAGCACGAATGCAGTGCCTGGAGATAAGAGGGTGAATAGCAGTGGTAGAAAAAGTACCCAATTGTCATACTTGAGTAAAAGTAAAGATAACTTCATAGAAAATGACTCAAGTAAAAGTCACCCAGGAAAATACTACTTGCGTAATATTTTTTTTTGCGCTACACATGCAACACAGCATTCCTAACCTAGCCCACATTCTCTGCTGTGTGGATCGAGCAGTCAACAAGTCGAGTAGTCATTTGAAAGAGTAAGACAAGAGTAAGTTCTGTCGTTGGGAGATGTTGGATTTCACCAACTGGTCGAGCCCCGGTACACACAACCAAGTGTGCTATTGTTCAGATGTTGCCCTACCGAAGTTAGACAGTAATAGCATCACTGCTATTAGCTTCATGATATACAAACTATAGGTCTTTGCGTGTCAAAAAATATACAGTAGCACTGTCAAAGTTGTACAAAAAAGTCGGCAAATAAGCAAACACCGGACACGAACGATGTGCTCACAATACCGCGTTAGTAATAAGGCAGAATTTGTTTGACCGCAACTTCTGGAGTAGCTTGCTTTAGCTTGGTACCTAGGTAGCACCAACACAATCAGCCTGAAAACAATGACCAGTAGAAACTGCAGTAATTTTCATTATTCTTAGCAATGATTTAGGAATCCTTGTGAGTAAGTACTAGCAAGGTTGCCACTTGTTGTTCGCCTATTGAAATTGAACTTCAGTTCATGAAAATAAATAGCTAGCCAGCTACTTAACCCTGTTGCCCAAAGCTAACGTTACAAGCAGTCAGCTAACTTCACCTGGCTAGTGAGGCTCGACCTCACAGGGTTGTGTTGTGAAGCTATAAGGATTAGGCACAATAGTGGAATTTGCGGTTTGCCTTCAAAATAAAAGTATGTCATTGACAGTGATGCAAATAAATACAAATATTACAATTATGTCATACTTTTATTTTGAAGGCTAACCGCAAAGTCCACTATTGTTGCTAATGCTTATTGTGGCTTGCTTTACATAGATGGGTCCGACCACCATTAATCAAATAAGTGTTTTTTAAATTAGGGTTATTTTAGATGATGACACCTAGCTAGCTAACTATAGCTACTGAAACAGATTGTCATTTTGCTGTTTTTGGAGAAGAACATTGTTTGCATCCATGAGTTTGCTAGCTTTTTTATGACCAGTACTGTAGATGCGCGAGACAACTTTACCAGCATCATAGCATACGTATCGATGAATCGTTGTGACATAAGAAATACGAGTGATGGTGTAATCAATGTGTAACAGCTACGTAAAAGATTTATGAACGCGTTAAATTATTGTGTGACGTGCAGTCATATTCAGGTCCTGATTGGTCAACAAGCTTATTTGACACGTCAAATAGTGCAGTGTTATCTTTGACATGCAACGGCATTCCATAGAAATCCTGGTTGAGAATGAAACAATGAACAACGAAACAGTGAAGTAAAAGTTGTCCAAAATATAAATAGTAAAATAAAGTACAGATACCCCCCCAAAAAAAACTTCAGTAGAACCTTAAAGTATTTTTACACCACTGGGAATAGGAGGTGGTCTACATCACTTGGATTGAGATCCTACATAGAATGAGCACTTTAACTCAGTCATCCCAGCTCAGCAGGTGGCCATCTGTGAGACAGGCACTCTGGGCCGTGTGCTCCAATACTTCTCTACAGAACATTTATTCAAGAATTCCAAACCACACGCGCTGGTGAATCAGAGATACACCCACAAAACATAAACAGATAGGACCCACCTCCCCTGAGCACGAGGTCTCCCTCCACAGCCTTCAGTCCGAAGGCCTCAATGCGTCTGCTGACCATGGTGTTCCACATAAAGCTCTGATAGCTGTGGATGTACATCAGCCGGTTGTTACGAGGGATCTAGAAGACAAGAGGAGGGCCAACACAGGGAGTTGCCTCAGCTATAATAAACCAGAGGAAAACATACTTTAAAAAAAGGTGCACTAAGCAGAAACTCCTCCGCCATTTCCTGGTTGCTACAATTTGAATAGTTTGCATAATTTCAGTTTGTGACAAAACAAGCAAGTATAGCGTAGAGAATCATTGTACCATCTAAACCACTGTGAAATATATTTTCATGACCAAAAATATAGCATTTTCACCTGGTGGGCAAAACAGAAGGTAAAAAACGCACAAACGAAACATAACAGGAAGCATAGAAATAGCGCACATAGAACACATCTACCGCTTCTTTGACTTGCGTTCAATGAGAATGGCAGATCTATAATGCACATTTCTATGTAAATTTGGTCAGGCCGCTCATAAAGTGACACATAGCAGCTTTAATAAGTCAAACAAATCAACAGTGGACCTGTGTGGCTACATTTGTTTCTCACCTTTAACAACGTAGTCCATTGGAACAACTTGGGGATAAATAAAAGGTACGTGATGTCTGATATTGCCATTTGGCAAGTGTGCGCGAGTACACCCACTGCTTCCTGACCAGTTATAAAATGTGTGTCTGCCAGTTAGTTTGTACCAGTAAAAGCGGACTCAGCTCACCATGGCGAAGGCAGTGATGATGTTCTTCTTGCCGTACATGGAGAGACCTCGGAGCAGCTGTCCCTCCACACAGCGTTTAACAGGCAGCTTCTTTAGAGCTGCTTCTGGGTCCTGGGACTGGGCCCACTCCTCACGGCACTTCACCAGATAACCTTTCTCCGCTTGGCAGAGAGAGCGGTAAATCAATACATCATATTCTATTAAAACATCCTTTTTTACATCTGCAGTTGTCACAAAGGCCACGCTGTGGCAGAAACCGTTCGATATAAAGACAAATGAAAGCCAGTAAATGTTTTACCTCCAGGGCGAGGCTTCAGGATCAGATCTATCACTTCCTTCCAGTTGTCTTGCAAGATGGCCCTGGTCCAAACAGACGGACAACAACAACAGTCAATCATCCATCCCCTGCCAACCCTGTACACCCATGGGCTGGTTACCCTATGCACCACGGGGGTCATGTTTTTACCTGCCGACCCCATACCCAAATGTGTGAGAGTCCCGTGTCCTTACTTGCCAACTTGGTGTGTGGGCACGGCGGTGGTGCCAAAGCGCTGCATGCCGTAGTAGTTGATGAAGCCCGTCTCTCTAAGGGAGGACATGGCCTGCTGGACCTGCTCCTCTGTCCCTGTGATGTTCCTGTGTGGGAGGTAACCAGCCAGGAACAAATAGCAACGTGTAGATCAGATTAAAAGTTGCTGCGCTATTTTAATTGTTCAATGAATCAAATCAGGATTGGAGAGTAGTTTTGAGTTACGAAGTTCAAGCAAAGAGATTACACACATCGACATGTGCAGCTAGTATCCACTGACCTGATGACCACAGTGAAGTGATTGCCCTGTAGTTCTCCCAGCTTCAGAGGGTGTTTCTTGTAGCAGAAGTTTCCCAGTTTAAAGTTATTGAGGCACTTGTTGAGGTGAGACAGTCTTTCTGCTGTGATCCTGAAGGGACAGAGAACATAGGTTAAGTAAGTACATAATTACAAGTATTTTCTGATAGTGGCAAGCCACCACTCACTTGAGAACTGCAATCTCCTGCACAGTGATGGCTCTCTTGTCCTTGGTCCCCATGTAGGAGAAGACATTGGGCCTCATCCTGGGAAATAACAGACAAAGTCAGGAGTTGTACAATTTAGTAGAAGTTTTGCTTACATATTGTGGGGAAAATGCTATGAGAAACTGTGTGTGTTTTCTACCTGAGGAACTTGGAGAGCACGTTGATGGCCTCCATGGTGTCTCTGTTCTCCTTGTAGAGGACGAAGTGGCAGAAGGCCCCGCGGCTCTTAGGCCAGGAGTGTTTCCTGGGGGCTGGCCAGGGAGACAGGAGTGAGTTGTGGAGATAAAGGCAGAGTATCAGACAGACCGCATCTGTCAGAGAATACACCCGCATCAGTAGTCAGGGCTTTGGTATGCTTTTCAAATGACTACCTTCCTCCTTTATCCTTTTGTGCGGAGGCAGCTCTGTTAAGGAGCCCAACACAGACAGCAGCAACCACTTATTTAACAACTGTTTTATGCCACGAGCATCCTGCATATATGTCCCAAGACGGACGCCTCAGTAATTTAAAATGCTGCCCTCAAACACTCATTCCCCATTGCTCTAAACTAACCAACTGGGGTTCTTCTTCCTTAGCCTACACCCTGAAATTGGTAATGACTATTTACCATAGGCTGAAAACAGTAGCCATATTGAACAAGCAGGATAATCAGAGTGGTTTTATTATTTATTATGTGCAGCGTTTTTTCTGGATCATAACGGGGCTGAGGTGGTGGGCGTGGCGGGGACATGGCTAAAGGTGACCCAATATTTTAGAGCCTCTCCCTGTTGGTCAGTGACAAAATTGAGCTGTTTTGAAGCTAGTTTCCTGCAATTCTACACACCTTGCAATTGCTTGTGCTATCCAAGTGACTCAAACATAAAATCAATGAGGGCCCCACGTCATGACAAAAATACATTTGGGGAATTCTAGGTTCTCCCCGACTGTCAAGCTTTTACTTTGGTGATGTATATTTTTTGAGAATGAACTGTCCATTATCTTTTCAACATACTTTATATCTGTACACTTTTAAATTCTGTTTGGACATAGGCGGCCCAACAACAAAAACACTTAAGCGGCCCACCCAATACTTTTCTATGTAGACAGAAAACTGTTGTGTATTTCTAACTACCAACATTTCAGAAAAAGAAAAAAAAATACCAGACAACACGCGTTCAAACACACAAGTCGGTTTGGTCAATTCCAGCAATTCCCAAAAGAGCGATGACGTCATGCCAGACAATGAGCTGCCATTTAAATCAGTTGAGGTTAATCCAAAATTTGTTTCGGACTGGGGTCTCCTGAAACCTGAGCAGAGTGGACGAGAAAGTCTTACCTGCAACTTCTTTGACCTCTGTCCACCCAGAGAAGAGCAAAAGGAATAGGATATAAACGATAAAAGAATGTTACTAAAAGATGGTCGTGGACCGCTAGACAGACAGACCGGTATGGGTGGCGAGGTCAGCATGCAGGGTTGGAATGCCGTTGTGTCTAAACCGTTCTGTGCAGCACGAGTGTTCCGTGGGCATGACAGAGTAGCCATTATTTGATGACTACCATGTTGTGCTCTTTTTGAATGATTCATGTGAAAAACGGCGACGTCTTAAATGATCTTAACAAGCCTAGGGACTTGATTCAGAGGCAAAATATGCCAGTCCACGTCGAGAGAGAGACTGCTGATTTGTTGGGGAGACTTCTAACATCTAAAAGTTCACAGAAACCTGGATAGAAATCAAGATCCATGTGATCTCTCTCAGTCCATGGGACTGGTCGGGATCTTTAGTCTGGATCTTTAGTCAGCATCATCATGCAGGTGTGTTGACCTCACACATGCACCTGTTCATTCATGCACCCTACATATAATCCCATAGCCAACCCAGTAGCTACTCAGCTTCGAGAGAACCCCATGCAATCAGAGACATGAGGCCAAGCAGAACAAGGGCATGCAGCACCACCCTTTTCTAAACATTCAATCATAACTTTCCCCATTCTGAAATGTAAACTCTTTGTTGAAGTAAGGGAACGTGAAAGTGACTTGATTCGGTTCTATGATCGATGTTACGGAGATTTCACCCAGCAATAGGAAATAAACCAGAGAGACAACCCAGAAAATGTCCAATTCTCTCCTGTACCTGCGAGGGCTTTCTGTCCAGCTGCGTGGTAGGCCACGATGAACTTCTTTCCCTCCCGCTCCTCTGTCTTGGTCTCCAGTCCAGGGTACAGGGTCTTCACAGCCTTGTGGACCAGGGTCCGCTTCTCTTTTGTGTCATCAGCTACCTGTGTGCGTGTAATAAAAACTTAATTGATCTCTAAATTTTGCCTTTTTAGGACTGTGGTCAAATGTAAACTTAACATCTTAACTAGAATGATACAATGTGCAATGAAAATAAACTTTCAGTGTGCTTGGTGGAAACGGTGCATGCACTCACCTCTATAGAGACATTACCCTCTTTGTTCTTGAAGAGTTGTAGCTGCTCCAGCTGCTGATTCTGCTCCTCTGTGAAAACCTGGGACTCTGGTTGCTCTACTGGGGCCTCCTATTGCAAGACACGTCCAACATCAGAGTTTAACTTCGGCAATGACCTATAGATTATATTTCACTCTAAACTGCAAGACTAAAGAAATGTATACTGATTCATTGTTAGCTCACCTCAGCCTCCTCAGGAACGGAGAGATCATCCAACCGCACAGTCTTGCCTTCTTTGTTGATCTCGTGCACCACAAAGTCTGAGTACCTTAACACAGACAGAGCAAGAGCTGATCTCAGTCATAGCGAAACACACACAGCAACACATACGCCATGTTCAGATCGCACTTCAGGAGGGCGGGAGTCAGGACTAACCTCTCCTTAAGAATGCCTGAGAAGCCCTGGTGTTCACTAACAAACTTCAGAATCCCCACATCCAGCTCTGTGAGGCCATGCTTCATCATCTCTGCAAAGGCCTCTCCTGACCCCAACCCTTCCCCTTCTCCATCCTCGTCCAATGGCTCAGTCTCTTCCCCCTCTGGCTCTTCTCCCTCATCCTGGGGCAGCTTGTGAGAGGGCCCTCCGTTCTTCTCCTCCTTCTGGACTCTGGGTCTCTTGGTGCTGTGGTCAACCTCCTCCTCCTCCTCCAAAGCAGGGCATGCTCTCTTCTCCCCCCCAGGGGCAGGGACCAGCATGGGCTCTGCATCGGCCATAGGGATCAAGCTGAGGGGCAAGAGAAGACATCGTATTCACTCAGCATGTCATTGTTAACATCCACACCACTACTACAAACACCTACTCTTATAGAATTAATGGAGAAGCTCACTTTACTTGAACCAAATCTGTATTTTGGACATCAATGGCATGTTATAGAAGTGCCCAGACACATTCTTTGCGATCTCACTTGTTTTGGAGAAACTAGCCCCACCAGCGAGATACTTCCTCAGGCTCGTTCAGCTGTTGCAGGGGCACAGATAAAACATGAACAAATGGCTCCGAAAAAAACAAATATGTCCTTTTAGAAACGGCAACACTCACTATAGTGATGCAGGTCTTTAGATGTACACATGAAACGGTGTCATCCCAGAAATGTATCCTCAACATTAAATTCCATTTTGTGCGACTCGAGCGACACTTCTCAGTGTCGTCCAAGATCCTGTTGCGTGTGCAACACTGGGAAGCAGCACAGCTGGATAGGGGATCCTGCTTGAGTCGCACAAAACGGTATATAAAGTCATGGATAAATTTCAGAATGGTGTTGTCACGATACCAGAAATTTGACTTCGATACCAGGTTTAGTATGGCAATACTCTATACCATCCAGATACTCTATATCAAAACAATAACACTACTGCTCTGTTCAATAGTTAGGCAAATTTTGAGTTCAATATCACCCCATTAAAAAAATAATAATAATTTAAAGAAAAACGATCATACAATCAATTTTACTTTGTTTTTACAAATCTAACTGCATAACAATGTTATGGTAATACTTTTTGAATGGTAAATCTATTGATAAACTGGGTAAATCAAGATGTAGCCTCGGGCTAGCCACAATACAGGTAAATGCATATTCAATAGGAGTGTGCATGCATTGAGTTATTGAGTTTAATCAATTGGGGAGGGGTCAAAATGTGACACCAATCAGTGTTTTTGGAGCCTTGGTTCACGTTTTGTGTGTAACGGATGTGAAACACTAGCTTAGTTAGCGGTGGTGCGCGCTAAATAGAGTTTCAATCAGTGACGTCACTTGCTCTGAGACCTTGAAGTAGTCGTTCCCCTTGCTCTACAATGGCCGTGGCTTTTGTGGAGCGATGGGTAACGAAGCTAAAGTTGTACTGTTACATGTGCCCCTGCTGCTGAACGAGAATGCGGAAGTATACAGCTGGTAGTGTGCATTTCTCAAAAACAATTGAGATGCAAAAAATAAGTATCTGGGGACTTCTATAACATGCCATTTACATCCAAAAATACAGATTTGGTTCAAATAAAGTAAAAACTTCTCTTTTAATATAATGGGAGAGATGTGCTTAACACTTGACTTACAGATTGCTGATAGGGAGCTCAAAGAAAAAGCTGTGTATCTGGCAGACACCTGGTGCTCGGATGTCAGGAGTTCGTAGATGGGGTGTATGGTACCTCAAAGCAACCCAAAGAGAATTCCTGATGGACCTATGGATGTAAACAAGCCATTTTTTTATACATTTTTTTTTTTACAAAGCATGTCACTCCAACCAAATATTCTGTGAACACTAGCCTCTGGCAAGGTACTGGATTGGCCATTTAACACCTCCCCTTTCCGAGTTTGGGAAACCCTGCCCTCCACGTTTTTCAACTGGTCGTTCAGAACAGCGCCGGTTCCGTTTAATTGAACGCTCTACTACGTTTTTTTCGCACTGGACGCAGCCCAGTTGTAGGTGATTCACTAATTAATCAGTAACGCAAAAACACACGGGCCCTTTTTTTGCGCACCGGCCCTCATATCCTGCACCCTCCAGACCACCGTAGCGTAAAGAAATAATTGCATAGTGCACTGTTTATCTAGTAGTATGATGATAGCCTGATTGGCAGGATGATTATGTAACCAACTATTGTAGCATCATTGTAAACACGACATGATCAATTATTCCGTTTAGTTATAGCGAATGCATCTTCCTTTCTGGAACGGTGTAGCAACAACACGTTTCACACTGTGGCTATGCTATTACATTGTTGGTACCCAGTTCCATGCAACTGGCAGATGGTTTGGAAACCTGTTTAATTTCATAGATGCATGCCTCTGTTGTGATGTTATCTTCAACTGACTAATTAGCTACTAGCTAGCTAGCCTGCTAACGATAGCTCATGTCAAGTAGAAACATGACTTGTCAAATGCGCACACAAATGCTTTTATCCAGGGCAAAGCTATGCATAGTTACACGAATGCAATGTGGAAATACTGACATGAATTGTTTCTATTGCAAAATCGGATTTACCTGCTCGTACAGGGGTTTAGTAGAGAGCGCACAATAAAGTACGCCAGATTTCCTACCCACGTGTATTTGACTCCGGAAATAGTCACTCCTTGAAACCCGCCCATATCAAACACTCATTGCCTCAAGGGCCTGTCAATCACAAAGCTCCAGGCAATTAGGGTTACTTTGGCCACACACCACGGTGTTACAATGTAGAAATATATTTGATATATGAGTAGCCTATGATTTAGCAGCTTCCTCTTAGTGTTCAATGACGATACCTCCTCCCTCATACATTATAATTTGAATAGCCTAGTATTAATCTAGGCCTCTAATAAGAACATGTAGGTTAACCAATCCCAGATAGGTCTATTCTCATTCGACATTTATTTGAGAAATAGGCCTATTTGTAGGAAAATTGTTGTTCAGGGTCAAGGATAGGGATGCTTGTGATCCAGGGTGAGATAATAACGGATTATGTTTGCCATATGACTCACCATGGCTACGGATTATGGGGTGCCACAACAGATTCATTTCCAAACCCATTCACCTAACCAGCTCGGCCTATCTGACCATGTCTGGATCCTTCTAGTAGCCGAGCCTTAGCAGTTCTCCAAATTGGTAAGATCCTTTAAGATGGAAACTCGGACAGAAAAGGAAACCAACGTGTCAATAAATGTTTGTTTTTTTCACCTTTATTTAACCAGGTCGGCAAGTTGAGAACAAGTTCTCATTTACAATTGCGACCTGGCCAAGATAAAGCAAAGCAGTTCGACACATACAACGACACAGAGTTACACATGGAGTAAAACAAACATACAGTCAATAATACAGTATAAACAAGTCTATATACGATGTGAGAAAATGAGGTGAGATAAGGGAGATAAAGGCAAAAAAAGGCCATGGTGGCAAAGTAAATACAATATAGCAAGTAAAACACTGGAATGGTAGATTTGCAGTGGAAGAATGTGCAAAGTAGAAATAAAAATAATGGGGTGCAAAGGAGCAAAATAAATAAAATAAATACTGTAGGGAAAGAGGTAGTTGTTTGGGCTAAATTATAGGTGGGCTATGTACAGGTGCAGTAATCTGTGAGCTGCTCTGACAGTTGGTGCTTAAAGCTAGTGAGGGAGATAAGTGTTTCCAGTTTCAGAGATTTTTGTAGTTCGTCTTGCAAAAATAAAAATGTCTTGCAAAAATATAAAATATGGTGGATAATTTAGCTGGAGTCTTTCCCTTGCTCATAATATGACCCAGTTAGCCTATAGGCCTAATAACTAATAATGCTTTGGGGTGGTGATAAATATGGAGGCAAGCAGAGGGAATCCTTTCAAGTTCATGACATCTGAGACAATACATTGGGATAGTCTAATAATGTAGACGGGAGTCAGTCTTTCTGGTTTTAGTTCTTTGGGGGCTCCTTTTTGCACTCACCTCACCTGCCAGTTGTGCGCGGCCATGTAGCACAGAGCTCCAGTGCCTGAGCGCGCCTCCTCCTCTTAACGACAGAGGGAGTGCGCGTTCTCTGGAGGGAAGGCTGGATAGCGAGAGATCCCGGTTGCTGGCGCTGAGCTGCCGCTGAGGGGAAGGAGGAAAACATCATGAGCTCCAGGAAAGGTATGGAAATCTATTTTATTCTTCAAATATTCTGCATCCTGGACAGCATATGTAGGTTTTGGTTAGAAGTGGTGAAATGAAGCGCGTGCGGGGTTTTAAACCTTTTAGGTTTACGATGCTTGGACCGGCCAGTTATAGCTCGAGACTGATGTGTTGTTCTTTCTCCCTGTCCCCCACTCTCACTCCGTGCTCGGACCTCGGTCCCACCTCTGCATACATCTCTTTAGTGATGGCCATCCAGGCCCGAAAGAGAAGGCCGAAGGGGAAAAAAGACAAGGCAGCCCACGGAAAGAGGTAAGCAGGGCGGCGGTCGGGGAGAGGAGTGTACTTGGAGTGTTGGTTGTGCAGTGCTGTGCTCGTTTGTTGTGTTTTGTTTCAGTGATAGCGGTTATAAGGCTTCCCATACAACGTCAGCCAGCCGGCTGTCACTGTTGACAGTGTCTGGCTGAGTGGCTGGTGTGAAGGCGACATATGGGGGAGAGTCTGTTTTTGCGCACCTATGGCACAATGTACACACGCAGGCATACTGCGATGGTGCTGGCGGGAACTGGAACTCTGCCTTGCCTTTGCGGCTCGGGTCGGTCTCTTCTGGGCGGTCCAACTGTGTTGGAAGTTGTCATTGGCAACGTCTCTCGGGCCGGTGTGTGTGGTTACGTCGATGAATATCATATATCGTACCCGGAGTGGAGTGGAGTCTTGCCCATATAGGATATGAATTGCATGCTGAAGTTGTAGATCGCAATAAATTACCAATGACTGTCTCTCTGTCTGTGTACTGAAGGCATCTTGGTATCGGCTGCATCATTTGGGGCTGAGAGCCTTGACTTGGTTGGGGGTTGCAAATAAGATCTGACAGGTGTGACAGGCTTCCTTGGCCTCATTGCAGTAATGGAAGAGACGAATAAGCACCCGGAATGAATAGCGTCGTCTGCTTAAAGGCGCCATTTGTGAATCGCACTGGGTCTGTGGCTGCTATATGATGTAACAGTGCCTATACGGAGTGTGTATAGAGGGACTTATACAAGAGTGAATGAGATCTCTGTGGATTTTGGGTGTGTGAGTGCTGTATTTTGCATGGCGCATGAGCCGGTTATGACGGAGTGCAGTGTTGGTGTGCGCGCCGCGGCGCAGTGGCTCTGTAAAGTGCATGCGAATTGGTCTGGAGAGAGAGGAGCCGACTTCATGGCATGATGCTATTGGACCGACGTCACCAGTGTAGTCACTGCATCAATTAGGTGATACCATACCAAGGTTCTGCCCACACACGCGCAGCTATGGAAGGTGCTGGAATGGTCTATCTGTTGCTTCAGGATACGTCCACCAAATTATACCACATCACTCACAAACGTGTCAAATATACATTTATTTAAGCTGCGGTTTCTTTTTGCCATTAATTGAACGATGTTGGAAATGTCTCTTATTATCATGCAGCTAATAATGGATCTACAGTGTATTAATTTCAGTTGATTCAAATGGGGGATATTGACATCATGTGACTTGAAATTGCTTTGAAGGAGAAATTGACAAATGCAACTGTAACATCTTTCTGGCCTATACCACCTTGCGTGCCCACGTGTGTGTGTGAGCGCCTACGTGTGTGTGCTGTTTTGTGTATGGTTCGGCCATTCAGGAGACGTAAGTCTACCTGTCTATTGCTACAGACAGGAGGCTCATCTCGACCTACAGTAGATTAAATTAACTTTTTTCTATTTCGGCAAGTCCAACTTTGCATCCAACTTTTGCTTCTTTTATGGTGTACAGTAGCGCAGTGGTCTAAGGCACTGCATCGCAGGGCAAGCTATGCCACTAGAGATTCTGAGTTCGAGTCCAGGCTCTGTCGCAGCCGGCCCCTGACTGGGGGCGGGGGGGGCAGCGCACAATTGGCCCAGCGTCGTCCAGGTTAGGGGGTTTGACCGGCAGGGATGTCCTTGTCCCATCGCTCACAGCCGACTCCTGTGGCGGGCCGGGCGTAGTGCGTGCTGACACGGTTGCCAGGTGCACAGTGTTTCCTCTGACACGTTGGTGCAGCTGGCGGGTTAAGTGGGCATTGTGTCAAGAAGCAGTGCGGCTTGGTTGGGTCGTGTTTCGAGAGGACACACGGCTCTCGACCTTCACCTCTCACGAGTCCATACGGGAGTTGCAGCGATGAGACAAGACTGTAACTACCAATTGGATATCGTGAAATTGGGGTGAAAAAAGGGTACAAGGAACAATAAAAAACGTAGTAATGTGATCCTATCACCAGCTCACGCATAAGAACACAGACTTATCTGTCTGTCTGGGGACTGAGCCTCCCTCCTCCCTCATGTGGTACCCTTCCTGCAGGCTCATCCTGACATTACCCTCCAGCATGGCAATGCCACCACCCATACTGCTCGTTCTGTATGTGATTTCCTGCAAGACAGGAATGTCAGTGTTCTGCCACGGCCAGCGAAGAGCCTGGATCTCCATCCCGTTGAGCACTTCTAGGACCTGTTGGATCGGATGGGGGCTAGGGCCATTCCCCCCAGAAATGTCCGGGAACTTGCAGGTGCCTTGGTGGAAGATTCTGGTGCATTGCAATTCTGGTGCAGTCCATGAGGAGGAGATGCACTTCAGTACTTAATGCATTTTGACCCCCTCTTTGTTCAGGGACACATTCCATTTCTGTTAGTCACATGTCTGTGGAACTTGTTCAGTTTATGTCTCAATTGTTGAATCTTGTTATGTTCATACAAATATTTACACATGTTAAGTTTGCTGAAAAAGAAACGCAGTTGACAGTGAGAGGGTTTCTTTTTTTCCTGAGTTTCTGTTTCCAGTTTGTGTTTTTACATTTTGGACTTCTTAAATACATAATCAGGTAGATTTGTAGGTAAACACGTTGAAATGAATGATGGCTAAACCTCCGACCGTCCTAGAGTTATTGTTCTAGATTACTCAGTCATCTCAATTCAGAGTTTATTAATTATGCTGGCATTAGTTCAGAACCACTAGAGCAGGGGTGTCAAACACACAGCTCACAAACTCAATATATTTTAAAATAACTAAAACCAACTCAAAATTGTGTAGTAATGATAATGGACCTATATTCAAACAGTTTCTGGACTGTGTCCAGTTCACTAATAATCACCTAACTGAAACCAAGACAGTCAGGGAGCATCAAATTCCAAAAACTAGGACAATTTTTTTGGCACATTTTGCCAGCAAGAATATTTAACAAATTTTCAACCTTGTTGAAGACCGAATGCAGCCCCTGGGGAAAAATTAGTTTGGCAACCCTGCACTAGAGTTTCAATAACATTATCATAACTCTGTATGTTCCACTGCTCCCATCTTCAATCAGCTGGCGAAAGGCGAGACAACAATCAGTGCAGTTTACAATTCAATGTGTCGCAACATCATTCAGACTGCATTGGCTCATACAGGGATCTACATTACAGCAATACACAGAGAGCAGATCTATACGACCCTCACTGTTAGCACTGAAGCTGGAGTTTCTGTAGGAGTTATGATATCACTAACAACGCCCAGTGTGTGTCGTATAGATCTACTCTCTGTGTATTGCTGTAATGTAGATCCCTGTATGAGCCAATGCAGTCTGCATGATGTTGCTACACATTGCATTGTAAACTGCATTGATTTTTGTCTTGCCTTTCGCCTGCTGATTGAAGATGGGAGCAGCCTGGCGAACAGGACTGCGTGTGGTTCCGTAGAGTGAGGCAGCCAGGTAGCAGAATGCTCTCAGGAATTCAAACCAACATTTTCTTTCTGTAGTAGCTGGTTACTGTTGCTTCAGCTCTCAACTCCCATCAGGCCCCAAATTTGAGAGACCTTTTGCAAATATGACAAATTTATTTAAGCCTAATTATGATTATAGTTTGGAGTAAAGTCAAATATATAAATGTTTATGATAGTGGTTATGATACACAACATTGCTATGTTGTGGTGGTTCTTCAATGGAAGTCAGAGGACTAGGTACAGGCGTCACGGTTGTCTGAGCTCAGACCTCAGCTGACTTAATGAATTAATTGAATTGATTCCCAGAGGGGATCACTTAGTGATGGTGAAGAGCCAATACACCAGACCAGACCTGGCTCGCTCTACTGAATGGACATCACTTACCTGGTGTTTAGATGCCCTTGTTTACCCATTTTTTTTTGTGTATCTCAAATTCTCAATGCTAGCGATGAGAGTGGTACCATATAGGCCTTATCAAAATGTCTCTGGTGGACTAGATAGCCACAGCCTAGCAGAGTACACCATGTGAGCCTCATGCACTGTAATTCAGTGGAGAGGGAGGGAGGGACTGCCTGTCCCTGGACAGCAGTGGAGAAGAGAGGGGGAGACAGCGGAGGAAGACCAGGGAGAGGGAGAGTTAAGCGGAAAGGAGAGAAGAAATGGGTGTCAGAGTAGTCTGTGCCGTATCAGACTCATGATGACGTGCACATAGATCACATCTGTCAATGCGTGTTCCTGTGTTTGATTGTGTGTATTCGTGTGGTTGTAGGTGCGGCCATGTTTTTCCACTGCTGAAAAATGTGTCATGAGAAGTCAAACCTGCAGGGCAACAATGTGCACCAGTTCCCCCTCTGGTCTGGAGAAACCGCTGTAACTAGGCTGTGCTTGTGTTGAATTCAGTCAGGACCATGAAGGTGCTAAAACAAAGCCCATAATCCACACACACCCACTCCATGCTTGTTTGGGTAACATGACATTTATCGTAAGCACAAGTGAGCCTATTCTGGTAGTTAAGAGCAACTCTCAGAACAATACGTTCTAATGGGTGCCACTTAACACAAATCCTTAGTCATGTCATTACGCTGCTATTAGTTAGCGTGACAGGCAGCTAGCTAACCAGCTAATCCAATAAGCCTATACACACCATTTCAAGTAAGTAGTCATGAGAAAAGATCAGTTGCTATTACTGTTTGACATCCGCTAGCTCACACTGATGACTCTATAACGATTGGGTAGGCAATATGAAAGCTGTATGCTAATAGTGAGGAAACATCTGTTTTGGAGTGTGCAGCATATAGAATAGCTAAGCTATCGCTCTCACACAAATATTGGCGATAAGGTCCCAGTGTGTGTTATGCTCTTGCTCTGGGTTCTCCCAAGGAGGACACAGTAAAGGAGTAGGGCTAATTGAATGAAGAAGTAGGCCATTTCACCACCAATTGATTTAGGTACCAGGAGTGTTTTAGGTAGACCAATCAGTATTTAAGTGTAGCGTGCTGAAGAGGGTCTGACTTTTCTACACTTGGCTTGAAGTGATTTTGCATTGATTTAGGTATGATTATTTGGAGCATGTAAAAGGGGTTCTCCAGCTCATATCGCTTTCTATTTAATAATTATAATAATGGTCAACTGTAAAAGTAGACTAACCCATATGTTGCTCTGGATAAGAGCGTCTGCTAAATGACTTAAATGTAAATGCATGTTGGTTGCTGATTATCAGGATCCACAGATTACTGCCAAATCCATAAAACAAGGAAGGCCCGAAAATAACTTCTGGACATCAGAAAAGCGATTACTCAACGCGGACTGGAATAAACTTTTTCCTTTAACGAGTCCGACGAGAAGGATATCCTGCTTTCAGTGGAACAGGCCCAGATCTACAACTTTTGCGTGAAGAAAAGACGCTGGGAAAGGGGCCGCAGATCAGGCAGCCTTCTGAGAATCCAGAGGCGAGCGAGTAAACTCCCACTGCCATCCATTCTTCATGCTAACGTGCAATCATTGGAAAATAAAATGAATATTATGCTACCAACGAGACATTAAAAACGGTAACATCTTGTGTTTCACTGAGACGTGGCTGAACGAAGATACGGACAATATAGAGCTAGCGGTATTTTCCATGCACCGGCAGAACAGAGATGCTATCTCTGGTAAGACGAGGGGTGGGGGTGTGTGTCTTTTTGTCAATAACAGCTGATGTGCAATATTAAAGAAGTCTCAAGATATTGCTTGCCTGAGGCAGAGTGCCTTATGATAAGCTGTAGACCACACTATCTTCCAAGAATATCCTCATCGGTATTATTCGTAGCCGTCTATTTACCACTTAGCTGACACGAAGACCGCTCTCAACCAACTCTATGAGGCCATAAGCAAAGAAGAAAATGCTCACCCAGAAGCGGCACTCCTAGTGGCTGGGGACTTTATTGCAGGCAAACTTAAATCAATTTTACCAAATTTTTACCAGCATGTCACATGTGCAACCAGGGGGGGGGGGAATCCTAGACCACCTTTACTCCACACACAGAGATGCATACAAAGCTCTCCCCACCCTCCATTTGGCAAATCTGACCATAATTCTATCCTCCTGATTTCTGCTTACAACCAAAAACTAAAGCAGGAGGTATCCGTGACTCGGTCAATACGGAAGTGGTCGGATGACACGGACTGTTTCGCTAGCACAGACTGGAATATGTTCCGGGATTCATCCAATGGCATTGAGGAATCCACCACCTCAGTCATCGGCTTCATCAATAAGTGCATCGATGACGTCGTCCCCACAGTGACTGTATGTACATATCCCAACCAGAAGCCATGGATTACAGGCAGCATCTGCATCGAGCTAAAGGCTAGAGCTTCCGCTTTCAAGGAGTGGGAGACTAATCCGTACACTTATAAGAAATCCCTCTATGCCCTCAGATGAACCATCAAACAAGCAAAGCATCAATACAAGATTAAGATTGAATCTTACTACACCAGCTCTGATGCTCGTCGGATGTGGCAAGGCTTGAAAACTATTACAGAGTATAAAGGGAAACCCAGATGCGAGCTGCCCAGTAATGCGAGCCTACCAGACGAGCTAAATGCCTTGTATGCTCGCTTAGAGGAAAGCAACACTGAAGCATGCACGAGAGCACCAGCTGTTCTGGATGACTGTGTGATAATGCTCTCGGTAGCTGATGTGAACAAAACCTTTAAACAGGTCAACATTCACAATAACGGATTACCAGGACGTGTACTCAAAGCATGCGCAGACCAACTGTCGAGTGTCTTCACTGACATTTTCAACCTCTCCCTGACCGAGTCTATAATACTGACATATTTCAAGCAGACCACCATAGTCCCTGTGCCCAAGAAAGTGAAGGTAACCTGCCTGAATGATTACCGCCCCATGGCACACGTCAGTAGCCATGAAGTGCTATGAAAGGCTGGTCATGGCTCACATCAACAACATCCCCCCAGGACACCCTAGACCCACTCCAATTCGCATACCACCCCAGCAGATTCACAGTTGATGCAATCTCAATCGCACTCCACACTGCCCTTTCTCACCTGGACAAAAGGAACACCTATGTGAGAATGCTGTTCATTGACTACAGCTCAGCGTTCAACACCATAGTGCCCACGAAGCTCATCACTAAGCTAAGGACCCTGGGACTAAACACCTCCCTCTGCAACTGGATCCTGGACTTCCTGACGGGCCGCCCCCAGGTGTTAAGAGTAGGTGACAACACTTCTGCCATGCAGATCCTTAACATTGGGGCCCCTCTGGGGTTTGCACTTAGTCCCCTCCTGTATTCCCTGTTCACCCACAACTGCGTGGCCAAAAATTACTCCAACACCATCCTTAAGTTTGCTGACGACACAACAGTGGTAGGCCTGATCATGACAACGATGAGACGGCCTATAGGGAGGAGGTCAGAGAACTGACAGTGTTGTGCCAGGACAACAACTTCTCCCTCAATGTGAGCAAGACAAAGGAGCTGATCGTGGACTACAGGAAAAGGTGGACCAAACAGGCCCCCATTAACATCGACAGGGCTGTAGTGGAGCGGGTCGAGAGTTTGTTCGGGTGTACACATCACCAACGAACTATCATGGTCCAAACATACAGTCATGAAGAGGGCATGACAACTTTTTTCCCCTCAGGAGACTGAAAAGATTTGGCATGGGTCTCTAGATCCTCAAAAGGTTCTACAGCTGCACCATCGAGAGCATCCTGACCGGTTGCATCACCGCCTGGTATGGCAACTGCTTGGCATCTGACCGTAAGGCTCTACAGAGGGTAGTGCGAATAGCCCAGCACATCACTGGGGCCAAGCTTCCTGCCATCCAGGACCTATATAATAGGCGGTGTCAGAGGAAAGCCCATAAAACTGTCAGAGACTCCAGTGACCCAAGTCATAGACTGTTTTCTCTGCTACCACACTGCAACCGGTACCGGAGCGCCAAGTCTAGGACCAAAATGCTCCTCAACAGCTTCTTCCCCCAAGCCATAAGACTGCTGAACAATTTATAAAATTGCCACCGGACAATTTACATTGACCCCTCCCTCCCTTTTGTACACTGCTGCTACTCACTGTTTGTTTGTTATCTATGCATAGTCACTTTGCCCCAACCTACATGTACAGATTACCTCAACTCGCCTGTACCCCGGCACACTGACTCGGTACCGGTGCCACCTGTATATAGCCTCGTTATTGTTATCGTGTTACTTTGAATTATTTTATTTTAGTCTATTTGGTAAATATGTCTTCTTCTTGAACTGCACTGTTGGTTAAGGGCTTTGTAAAGTAAGTATTTCACGGTAAAGTCTACACTTGTTGTATTCGGCGCATGTGACAAATAAAGTTTTTGATTTGGTTGAACTAAAACTACCCTATCCAGTTAATCCATATTAAGGCCTACTGATTAGGACTGGCACGATGTTCTCCTCAGAATTTGGTGGTGGGTTTTGAGAAATGTTTTCATATGCTGTATTTTTGTTCTTGCTAATACCAGACAGGACTCCGGCACTGTAAAACTATTGCGACGAGACACAAGTACCATCATGGGTGAATAAGATGTTGTACTGGAGGTTTAGCCTACATTTGATCTGCCTGTGTGTCTCTCAAAACATCTATGAGCTGCAGTCCAGTTCCAGCCAGGGCCAAGTAGGCCAGACCATCGAGGCAAAAGCGAGGCATTGGAGCATTTAATTCTGTGTTCATATTCACTCATGGAGGATCACAGTGCCAGTGAGGGCAAAGAACCTAAAAATCATCTCTTGGCTGCCCCCTGCTGGTGATTAAAGGTGAAGCAGTGTGAGTCTGTTTGAAAATGTGGAAAGGGGGTATGAAAATTGTGTTAATATAGTTGACCGGGTCCCCGAATGTACCCATAGCACAGTTGTTTTCTCCCTCTTAAATTGTTTAATATAGGTACATTTTATCTTCCAATCTTCTCAATTTATCCTCCTCTCTTTTATAAGTGAAGCCCCATATCTGATCATGAGTTTCTGATATTCTGAGAAGAGCTGGAAATAGAAAATGCCTAAGGCTTGTGTGTGAGAGAAAGAACAAGAGATGTTGTGCCTCATACACTGTGTGATCAAAATTAAGGTGTCTGCCAACTACCCAGGCATAGCGAGGGAAGTGTTGTGTTAAGTGTAGTCCTGGACGGCCATATCTGACCTGTCAGTGGGCTAGTGTTACACTCTCCCCTCCACTAATACTTGGGGGGTGTTTTTGTACTTTTTACCCATTTTCCTCCCCAAATGGTAGTTACAGTCTTGTCCCATCGCTGCAACTCCCCTACGGACTCGGGAGAGGTGAAAGTCGAGAGCCATGTGTCCTCCAAAATATGACCCAGCCAAGCCACACTGCTCGCTTAACCCGGAAGCCAGCCGGACCAATGTGTCAGAGGAAACTGTGTAATGCTGGTGTCCAAAGTCAGCTTGCAGGCACCTGGCCCGCCACATGAAGTCGCTAGAGCACAATGGGACAATGAAATCCTGGCTGGCCAAACCCTCCCCTAACCCGGACCAAGCTGGGCCAATTGTGCGCCGCCTTATGTGTCTCCCGGTCACAGCCGGTTGTGACACAGCCTGGGATCGAACCCGGGTCTGTAGTGACTGCAATGCAGTGCCTTTAAAATGATGCGCCACTCGGGAGGCCCTCGACTAATCATTTTATCATGTACACACGTGCACGCATGTGTGTGTGAGATTAGGTGTGTGTTCTTATTCCATTCATGGATTAACCAGCAGCTAAGCCTATTTGCCAATAATACTATTCATGGGTGTGTCTCTCCTCTATTTGGCTCAAATAACCTGATCATAATAATCGCATCACACAATCATGGTGTATTATCAATGATATAGCAGCTAGTTACTTTTGTATATATAGTATATCAATACTATGTGGATACCCCTTCAAATTAGTGGATTTGGCTATTTCAGCCACACTCGTTGCTGACAGGTGTATGAAATTGAGGACACAGCTATGCAATTTCCAAAGACAAATGAAGAGCTCAGTGACTTCCAACAAGTCAGTTCGTCAAATTTCTGCCCTGCTAGAGCTACCCCAGTCAATTGTAAGTGCTGTTATTGTGAAGTGGAAATGTCTAAGAGCAACAACGGCTTAGCCGCAAAGTGGTAGGCCACACAAGCTCACAGAATGGGACTGCAGAAGGCAGAAACGGGTGGACCATAAAAATCGTCTGTCCTCGTTTGCAACACTCACTACCGAGTCCCAAACTGCCTCTGGAAGCAACATCAGCACTATAACTGTTTGTCCGGAGCTTTATGAAATAGGTTTCCATGGCCGAGCAGCCGCACACAAGCCTAAGATCACCATGCGCATTGCCAAGCGTTGGCTGCAGTGGTGTAAAGCTCGCCACTATTGGACTCTGGAGCAGTGAAAACGCTTCACCATCTGGCAGTCCGACAGACAAATCTGGGTTTGGCGGAGGCCAGGAGAACGCTACCTGCCCGAATGCATAGTACCAACTGTAAAGTTTGGTGGATAAATAATGGCCTGGGGCTGTTTTTATGGTTCGGGCTAGGCCCCTTAGTTCCAGTGAAGAGAAATATTACCGCTACAGCATACAATGACATTCTAGATGATTCTGTGCTTCCAACTTTGTGGAAACAGTTAGGGGAAGGCTCTTTCCTGTTTCAGCATGACAATGCCCCCGTGCACGAAGTGAGGTTCATACAGAAATGGTTTGTCGAAGTAGGTGTGGAAGAACTTGACTGGCCTGTACAGAGCCCTGACCTCAACCCCATCAAATACCTTTGGGATGAATTGGAATGCCGACTGCGAGCCAGGCCTAATCGCCCAAGATCAGTGCCCGACCTCACTAATGCTCTTGTGGCTGAATGGAAACAAGTCCCCACAGCAATGTTCCATCATCTAGTGGAAAGCCTTCCCAGAAGAGTGGAGTCTGCTAATTCAGCAAAGGGTGGACCAACTCCATATTAATGCCCATGATTTTGGAATAAGATGTTCAATGAACAGTGTCCATATACTTTTGTCCATGTAGTGTATTACTAAGGCTATTGTAGTGAATTAAACGTTAGGCCTGCCTACTGTGTGATTGGAACCTAACCAGACTGGGGAAGGAGGTTTATTCATATCAATATCTATCAGTGCTAATCCAGAGCTGTGTGTGTGTGTGTGTGTGTGTGTGTGTGTGTGTGTGTGTGTGTGTGTGTGTGTGTGTGTGTGTGTGTGTGTGTGTATAGCCACGCAGACGGTTCACACCATAAACACCCCCTCTTCAGTGTGTTTACAGTGGCAGCTCCGTTGCCATTGTAAACACACTGTAATCTCTATCCCGTCAGTGGTTCTGGCTGATCCTTCTCAGCCACACACACACACATGATGAGATGAGCTGCCCCAAACATGCCTGCGTCATTCTGGCTGGAAGGGTAAGTCTGTATACATAAAACATCCACAATAGCACCGCAAAAAAAAGCCAACGAAACCAATGTTAATCATCATTATTCTATGAGTTAGGTGGGAAAGAAATTGAGCTAATGTGTGAATGTTAAAACGGCATTGTTGGTTAAGGGCTCGTAAGTAAGCATTTCCCTGTAAGGTCTACTACACCTGTTGTATTCGGCGCATGTGCCAAATAAAATTTGATTCGTTGAGTTCACAGTGAGCTGAATGTATAAAAACTTGTTTAGTCCAATTACAAATTCAAGTTTGCCTTTGGAAGGCAACATTGTATGTTAGTTCAGCTATATTCCCAAATCTTGAGCAAACTACATTATCATTTTGCAGCTGGTTTCCTTACAATTGACCCTTCGCTAAGCCCTGCCCTAGAAGTTTGGCCAACCAGTCGTAGCGCTCCAATGGATAGCAACTGTTGTCAAGTCCGACACTTCGGACAAGCCCATTTGAGGTCAAAAAGTTTTCCTCCAAAAACAAATGGCTTTAAATGGGTAATTAATTTAACAGTGCAACAAGGGGTACTTGTTAAAGTGATTCCTGAAATGCAGAAGCTATTGGAGTATTTGTAGAATCTGAAATGATACTTTTGTTGCACTGTTTTCTAGCTCAGCTCTCACTCCCACCGAATGCTAGCTAGCCCATCAAATGGACTTGTTGCAGATTTAAAGGCTGTGCGAGATTACAGATGACAATTTTTGCTGTTAAATTCCCATATACCGTCAAAAAAACTTTTGCAATTTAAATGGGTTTCCATCCTTCAACTCTACTGATGGTTTTATACGTTTTTTTAAAATTGCGTTAGATAGCGAATGTGCCTACTCTGGTCTTGCATGTTCGCTCCAGCCAACAGTTCAAAGTATCAGATACATTGCGGGTGTAGCCTACTAAATTATATAATGAGATTAATAGGGACAAAAGAGCGAGATTATTTTTATTTGACAAAATGCAGCCAAGCATCAATTATTATGTCACCAGAATAAGACCCTTGATATTTACTGGAAAGGAGCATCAAGCTCATCACCGTGCACTTTCACCACCCTGTGAAGTTCATCATAATTTATTTCATCTGTAGCGTCATACACTGCATGCTTTCCTGAGACATAGATGGAGGACCACACGACATATTATAACATGACTTCAAGTTTACTTCGACACGGTAGTTATTATATCAATATTTGAGCATAAAGGCGTTTCACCACCATTTCTCGTATGATTCATTTTACCTTGTCAAGTGTATTTTGATGTGTCGACATTTGCGAAGTGTACTGTCGTGAAATGTTTTATCCGACATGTACTTTACTCACATAAAAAAGGTTGGATGGAAACCTGGTTAATGTCACACTCTTCTGACTTGCCAGTTAGGCTCATTTCAGTATTCCCTTATTTAACGAGGGCACATTGGTCACAGCTGGTTCTATGAATACAACAGATGGAAAGCTTGCCTACTTCCTTTGGCTGGGGCATTAATGTTAGTTGGAACACAGAACTCTCGTTGTTGTGTGCTGTGCCCCATGCAGCTTGTGGCAGTGCTGTTGTATGCACTTGCATCACCTTATCTCATAGACTAAACGTAACACCGTAAATGTAAATCTGCAACTCTCGAAGTTAGTATGATATGTTACGTTTGTATGGTTACATGAGACCGATGGTTACTTAAGTAGGGTGGAGGGTGGGTGTATAACGCAAACGTCTATCAACCCAAAGGTTGCGAGTTCAAATCTCATCACTGACAACGTTTGCATTTGAGCTAATTACCAACTTTTCAACTACTTACTACTTTTTAGCTACTTTGTAACAACTTAGAATGTTAGCTAACCCCTCTCCTAACCCTAACCTTAACCCTTTTAGCTACCCCTTCCCCTAATCCTAACCTTAACCCTTTTAGCTAACCCTTCCCCTAATCCTAACCTTAACCCTTTTAGCTAACCCTTCCCCTAACCTTAACCCTTCAACCTAACTCCTAAACTTAACCCTAAACTCTAACCTAGGGAATGTTAGTTAGCTAGCTAGCGATAGCCACCTAGCCCAAATTCTTAACATATCATAAGTTTTGCAAGTTTGTAAAATATTGTACCTATTGCAAATTTGTAACATTTAAAATGAATTGTCATTCATAATATATCATACGGAATGGGTGATGGACATCCACAAGTTAATACATACCATACAAAACGTAACATTTACTAAATGGAGTGTCTTAGACTTATGTACAAAATAATACGAAATGCTCTGAGACCAGGTTGTCCTGCCATATTAAATGGAGTGCTTGGGATTTACATACAGAATAATACAAAATGCTCTGAGACCAGGTTGTCCTGCCATATTAAATGGAGTGCTTGGGATTTACATACAGAATAATACAAAATGCTCTGAGACCAGGTTGTCCTGCCATATTAAATGGAGTGCTTGGGATTTACATACAGAATAATACAAAATGCTCTGAGACCAGGTTGTCCTGCCATATTAAATGGAGTGCTTGGGATTTACATACAGAATAATACAAAATTCTCTGAGACCAGGTTGTCCTGCCATATTAAATGGAGTGCTTGGGATTTACATACAGAATAATCCAAAATGCTCTGAGACCAGGTTGTTCTGCCTGGTACAGGTAGATGAAAGTCTGAAAGGCTTTCTGATTTAGCCTGTTTCCCATTTCTGTTTTTATTTCTACCCTGTGCCTTGTATCTCCGCTTAAACGGTTTCTATTTGGTAAAAATAAAATTGTGTTCAATTTGAGGCTCAGGCAGAGTGCAGTTCTCTCAGTGAACACCAGAGAGCTCTATCCCATCATCCAGTGAGATCCAGTAACTATGCTGTTGGTTGGGAACAGAGGCTTTGTGCCAGGGCTTCCTCATTTCTAGTTCTACCAGTCCAAAACAAACACATAAATTGCTTGTTGTTGTTGTTGTTGTGCATTGTGTGTAAAATAACCACGATACTCAGTCATAGCTAAATAGGGCATAGCTGCTGTGCCTTATAGCAAGAATCAAGGTTCTTAAATGGTTCTTCCTCAGCTCTTAAGGTTCCTTGGAGAACTCTTTCCCGATAAAGGACCTTTGAGTTAAGTTTGGGGTTCTTGACGAGGGAGCTACGCTATGGAAGCCTGCAGATTTGTCCCTTTAATAGCGCAGAGTAAAGTGGCCTGTGTTGATTTTTCAAAGTTACATTTTGGAGCTTTGAAAATGCTATTGTGTTATTTTAAATATTTTTTTTTTGTATTCTGATGATACCCAAGACCTTCATAAACACAACCAAATGATTATTTTACCGATAGCATATATGAAATGTATTTATTAGACTGTAAGAATGTTTGAGTCAAAATGACTGCGCATTGGCTCAAAGGGGGGGGGGGGGGGTCCCTCGATTAACCAGAGTTGAACCAACACAACACCCATCATTGTCATATTTCCCAGCATGCTCTATTGCAGGTTCTTTTTTTAGAATGGTTTGTTTCAATATCTATGTTTTTGAATGTACATGAATACATTAATTAATCTTATGCAACTCCAAAATATTTTTACAAAAATCGAAACTATGGCAATCTGTTATTTTGACTTATTTCACCCGTTACTGAAATGGTTGTTCCAGTTTGTATGTTTAAGGTAGTCTCACGTCTAAATCTTCCCAACCTTGGCAGTCATTCAGAATGTAGGTTGCGGGTGAAAAAAAAAAAACAATGCTAAATGTTTGATATCCCAACTCTGGATCGATTCCAATACGAATTACACATCTCTTAAAACAGATTTCCAAAATTAAAACCATGTGCAGCTGATTTGCTGGTGTTTTTTTTACAGCCTTTTATGTCCAACAATAAAAATCTACTCAAATCACAGAGGTCAGAGTGAGTGGTGGGAGAGGTCAAAGGCCGTCCTTCGTCCATCAATTAAACATACACCACTTAGCTAATCAGACTGCACACTGTCCCCGGTCCCCGTCCCTCCCCACCTGCTTTGTGTGTGTGTTTGTGCGCGTGCTCGTGTGTGTGCCCGGTGCTGTGATTTTGGCATAGGCACACACACACACAGTACTGCTGTCCTTAGTGTGTTTCCTAGTGTAATGAGGCACAGTAAACTGATAAAGTGCCAGCTGCTTACCTGTCCTGTCAGGCATTTAGTTGATATCTTCCATTAGGATAAGTAGCCTATACTAGAGAAATGTCAAGTTTGAAATGAAATACATTCGCTGATGTCAGTGATTGTTGATCATATACCGGCAAATAAATACCATTTAAATGGGTTTCCAACTGATGGCTACAATCGTTTTTTTACCCGGTAAGTTGAGAACACATGCTCTTTTACAGCAACGACCTGGGGAATAGTTACAGGGGAAGAATGAGCCCATTGGAAGTTGGGGATGATTAGGTCGCCATGATGAGAGTCAGATTGGGATTCATGCCAGGACACCAGGGTTAACACCCCTACTCTTACAAGTAGAGCCATGGGATCTTTAGTGACCACAGAGAGTCAGGACACCCATTTAATGGGCCATCTGAAAGACTGGACCCTACACAGGGCAATGTCCCCCGGTCATGGTGCTGGGGCATTGGGATAATATATGAATAAAATTGACCAGAGGAAAGAGTGCCTCCTACAGGCCCTTCAATATTATCTGGTCTCCCATCTAGGGTCTGACCAGGACCAACCCTGCTTAGCTTCAGGAGTGGCATGCAGGGTGGTATGCTGCTGGCCGTCAAACTAGTGGTAGGAGTCGATTTAAAGAATAATAGTCAAAAAAACTGTGGTGCACATTCATGTTATGAAGTTAGCGTTCAATCTATCGTTATCGCATCAGTTAAGACAATTTATGGCAATATGGATTTTTGTCGATATCACCCAGGTTTAGCACTGTGTGTGTGTGTGTGTGTGTGTGTGTGTGTGTGTGTGCGTGCATTGTTTCCTCGAGGATTTTTTTTCTAACAGTGGTGGCAAAGGTAGGGGGAGGGCTGGTGGTTGCTCTCTGCTCCGGGGGGGGTCCGAATGTATGACCCCCGTGAGAGTATTTCTGTGGAATGAATGTGAGAAGGTCACGTCTGGTGACCATTTTTATGTCTCTTCGTGCAATTTGAAGGAAGCTGAATGTCGTTTCGCTAGTTCGCAACTTCAAACTGCACGCAGAGACACGAACATGGTGTCCACGAGTTCATCTGACTCTGGGGAAGTAGAAAAAGGGGCTTCATTGCTCAAATGGAAGAGAGCCACGAGCGCACAGCCACCGCTTGCTCCTCATCATCACCCTACAGTGCAGTGGCGTACGTCAGTATATTTCAGATGGTGTCAACATCATTTACTTTTCATGCAATGTTAGAGTAGAATTACTTTCTTTTTTTTAAAGTCACCAGAAGTGAATTTCTCACAGTCGTTCAACAACAAAAGACTCTCCGGGGAGATATATAAATCATCTTGTTTTGGGGTGGCGGTAACGATTAAGCAGCGTTGGCCCGCCGGCGCACAAGGAATATAGGGGTAACTGGTGTGTGTGTGAGTGAAAGGCATGTTGTTTGTTAGGAGTACATGGATGTGAAATTGACCCACTCTAGGCCAGACCTGGGCTGTCTTCAGTCTGTCAATCAACCTGTCTAATCATGCTAACACACACCCCGCCAGACATCAGCTGGTAGTAAGGCATGCTAGGGCACATAGTCCTTCACAGAGAGACATGTAAGGGTTTCCTAGGAAATATAGTCAATTACAGATCCCCAGATCTGCTCAAGTTCTCTTTAAAAGGACGAGTTGTTGGTGATGTTATGCACTTGGACACAGTCCTGTTTGTGTGCCTGCATGCCCACAGTATGTGCTTGCAATTTCAATTTAAGGGCTTTATTGGCACGGGAAACATATGTTAACACTGCCAAAGCAAGTGAAGTAGATATGAAACAATAAAAAAGAACAATAAACATTACACTAAAGTTCCAAAAGAATAAAGACATTTCAAATGTCATATTATGTGCAAATAATTAATGTACAAAAGGGAAAATAAATAAACATACATATAGGTTGTATTTACAATGGTGTTTGTTGTTCACTGGTTGCCCTTTTCTTGTGGCAACAGGTCACACATCTTCACCCAGTAGAAGATGTGCCTTGCGAAAGTATTCGGCCCCCTTGAACTTTGCGACCTTTTGCCACATTTTAGGCTTCAAACATAAAGATATAAAACTGTATTTTTTTGTGAAGAATCAACAACAAGTGGAACACAATCATGAAGTGGAACGATATTTATTGGATATTTCAAACTTTTTTGTATGGGAGGTTATCCAAATTTGCTTTTTTTCCCGAATTCTTTGTGGGTCTGTGTGATCTGAGGGAAATATGTGTCGCTAATATGGTCATACATTTGGCCGGAGGTTAGGAAATGCAGCTCAGTTTCCACCTCATTTTGTGGGCAATGAGCACATAGTCTATCTTCTCTTGAGAGCCAGGTCTGCCTATGGTGGCCTTTCTCAATAGCAAGGCTATGCTCACTGAGTCTGTAGATAGTCAAAGCTTTCCTTAAGTTTGGGTCAGTCACTGTGGTCAGGTATTCTGCCGCTGTGTACTCTCTGTTTAGGGACAAATAGCATTCGGATGGCCACAGAGCCCGACGACAGCAACACAATTAAACCAAATCATGAGAAAACAAAAATATAATTACTTAACAATTACTAGATCTTTCCAATGTGTCAAGTAATTCTCTCTTTTTGTTTTCTCATGATTTGGTTGGGTCTAATTGTGTTGCTGTCCTCAGGCTCTGTGGGGTCTGTTTGTGAACAGAGCCACAGGACCAGCTTGCTTAGGGGACTCTTCTCCAGGTTCATCTCTCTGTAGGTGATCTTTGTTATGGAAGATTTGGGAATCGCTTCCTTTCAGGTGGTTCTAGATTTTAACGGCTCTTTTCTGGATTGTGATAATTCTGCTCTGCATGCATTTTTTTTTTACGATGTACACAGAGGATATTTTTGCAGAATTCTCTATTTTGTTGTTTGTCCTATTTTGTGAATTCTTGGTTGGCAAGTGGACCCCAGACCTCACAACCACGAAGGGCAATGGGTTCTATAACTGATATGTATTTTTGCCAGATCCTAATTGATATGTCTAATTTCATGTTACTTTTGATGTCATATAAGCCCTTCTTGCCTTGTGTCTCAGATCGTTCACAGCTTTGTGGAAGTTGCCTGTGGCTCTGATGTTTAGGCTGATGTATGTATAGTTTTTTGTGTGTTCTAGGGCAGCAGTGTAAATATGGAATTTTTTATATTTGTGGTCCTGGCAATGGGACCTTTCTTAGACACCATTTTTTTGTCTTTGAGATTTACTGTCAGGGCCCAGGATTTTACAGAATCTGTGCAGAAGATCTAGGTGCTCTCGTAGGCCATCATTGGTTGGGGACAGAAGACCCAGATCATCAACAAACAGTAGACATTTGACTTCAGATGTGTAGGGTGAGGCTGGGTGCTGCAGACTATTCTAGTGAAGAGGGTGGGGCTTAAGCTGCATCCCTGTCTCACCCCACGGCCCTGTGGAAATACTTTTTTGTTTGTTTCCAATTTTACTCCCTGTGTGTCTCTCTCTACTTCTCCCCATCTCTCTCTATCCCCATCTCTCTTTTTATTTATTTCTCTCTCTCTTCTTCTCTATCTCTCTCTCTCTCCTCTCTATCTCTTCTCCTCTCCCTCTCCCTCTCCTTAGTACCACCAGGCAGTGAGAGAAGTAGGCCGTTTAAAGATAGCTCCCGGCAGCCTCAATACTTGCTCCCAAAATACCACTGCTAGTGAGACTGATGTCCTCTCAGCTCCCCCTCTCTTATAGCCAAGAGACTGGTCCTCATCCTTATTTCTCTCATCCTTCTTTTTTTCGTCCCCGCTTTTCGCCACAGCTCCACCTAGAGCTTCAGTCCCTCTGAAAGACATGCAGAAAGGACTTCCCAGATCTGTCTGTGTGTGTGTGTGTGTGTGTGTGTGTGTTGCTCCCTATCTGCTTACTGTGCCTCATTACACTAGGCGTGTGCACGTGCACATACTTTACTGAAGTGGGAATGTGTTTACGTGACTGATGTGTGAGGAGGCAGTCTTTTAAAATGGGTGACAGGTCTTTAGTCTCAGTTCTTAGCCTCCTCTATGGAATTATGACATCAGGATTGTTTAGTGGGGGGAGGTCCCCAGGCTCTACTAGTAATACAGTGTGATGCTCAGCTATCAGGGTGCATGGTAACCTAGACTAGTGGTACCTCCCCCTCCCCCATTGGCCCACAGCCACAGAGAATGAGGACAATTGGACGGGTCACTCTCTTGTGTGCTTCATGTACTCCTTGTGATTTAGACTGTGCTGTGTTATACATGTGTTGTATTCTGTTTGCCGATTTATGGAGAGATGTGTGTGTGTGATTCTTATCTGAGCTTGTTTAATCCCACACTCACAGAGCCCCCAGATATGGATCACATGTGGATTTTCCCATGAAGTCATCCGACCACCACAGAAAGCTATCCTAGCTCCTGTGCTAATGCTAGAAACGCTGTTTCTCCCAGGGCTAAAATACACTGGAACACCTATGTCCTTTCTCTGCAGCCTATGTTTCATGTGCTGTAAAGTGCATGTGCATTATGCAATGGTTCTGCCTGACCCAAATGTTTTCGTAAAGCTTGAATACATTGGGCATGGAATGCATTCAGCAGCGCGAGTGTGTGCCGTGGGTGTGCGTTTGTACAGACAGTACAGACTCTTACCCGCGCAATTCCATTCCAAACGGAGGTTGATTAGTCGGTAACAGCAACCTCAGAATTCCCCCCCACCACCAGACAGACAGACAGACAGACATACACACTGATATTTAGGTCAAATTGAGGAAAGGGAGAGGAAGAGAGAGAGATGGGGGGGAGGACAGTAGAGAGAGGCCCCCCCATCATGACACACCCTCTGGCTACCTCTCTATGTGTTGTTCACTCATGGAGAAATAGACCCATCTGCTGGAGAGAGTGGAGGGAATGTAGAATGAAAAGAAAACACAAGCACACATTACAACCGTAGAGGCAGAAAAGACAGTGCTGGAAATTAATTGAAAGAAAAAGAGAGAAACGAGGACTGGGAGAAGAGAAGGATGGAAGATAGAGAGGGGGGAGTCAGATCTGTGCGGCGTTGCCCCGAGATACAGGATGTCGTAATAAGGCAGGGGGGGGGGGGTGGAGGGAGGGAGAGAGGGAAGGAGGGAGGGCCGGACCACACTGGGAGAGGGGGAGGAGAGATGGCCTCAAGGAGAAGTGGTTTCGTTTTCCGGTCGGTCCCAGCCCTCCCAACCCCCTCTCTCTGTGAGGCAGTGGTTTGTTCCAGCTCGCTCTGGGCTCTGTTGTTGTGCAGAGCTGCAGAAGGCCTGCTAGAGCCAGCTACTGCTGTTACAGAGAGAGAGAGAGAGAGAGAGAGAGAGGAGAGACACAAAGAGAGAAAGAGCGAGACCGAGAAAGAGAGAGAGAGAGAGACAAGGAGGAGGAGAGAGACAGACACACCGGATTGAGACTGGGAGCTTGTGTGTTCATTTCATCACCCATTTAAGAACCAAGCAAGGAAGACAGAGGACGGCAGGAAGGAGATTGAAAAAACGTCAGCCTCTGAAAAAGCGAAAGTGAGAGGTAAAGGACGGGAGGAAGCGGGGTCTGAGGAGGGGTGTCTGACATTGCTCGTCTCGCTTGACAGGCAGCAAGATTTCTGCTTAGCCAGCCCACATCTGCTTTTTTTTCCTTTTCCTCTTTCTTGGAGCGTTGTCCTCCATCCTTTCTTTTCCTCTGAGCAAGAGGGAAAGGGAGCGTGAGAGAGGAGGAGGAGGAGGAGGAGGGGAGGCAGCCCCCCCCCCCCTTTACACAGACACACAGCACAGAACGAAAGGAGAGAGGACGAAGCAGAGGAAACAGAGAGCCCGTTTTGTCGTTCCTTGCCGTCTCTGTCGTCCCTCGGCGAGCGAGCGGCTAACAGGCACCGCTCATGTCCGTGAACTCTGAGAAATCCTCGTCCCCCGAAAGGTAACATGTCTCAACGCCTTCCCCACCCACCACCCTCCCTCCGTCTGTCTGCCTGTCTGTCTGCCTGTCTCTCTGTTTGTCTGCCTCTATGCCATGCATTCTGTCTGGCCGACTGTCATTCCGTCTTCTCCCCACAGAATCACCCCATATCCTTCCCCTTCCCTCCCACCCTCCTTTTCTCTCCCTCTCTATCCCGTCTGTCTCCTCATCCATCCGTCTATCTGTCCAACCCGAGCCGGTTGTCGTCCACCGTTGTTTGGAGAGGGTGCAGTGTGCTGACACACAGAGGAGGAAAAAAGGCACAGTGGTCCACTGCTGCATGCTGCTGTAGCTTTTCACACAGCCAGTCGGACGACACCAGCCACCCTGTCAAAATTCTGTCTGTCTGTCTGTCTGTCTGTCTGTCTGTCTGTCTGTCTGCTCCTCAGCAGAGTGCCTGTCAAGATGTCAACAATAGCACAGCCACCAGACCATCTCAGCAGGACAAAACAATCGGACGTCAGTCACCTTGCAGCACACCTCAAAACACGTAGAGAACGATAGAGAGAGAGAGAGACAAACATCCAAAAACAATTGCAGTTCCCCTGACGACCAGAGAGTTTGTAATATTGTAAGAACGATTGCGTACTATATATTTTAGCATAACAACACAATCTCACTGCACAGCAATTACACAACCATGACACAAACGGGTATGCTACAACAAATCAATAGACTATAACACAAAGTTGCAACCAACATCACAAGTGAATAAGAGATATCCCAACACAACAGAGCAACTGCAAATGAAACCAACACATCACTACATTAAACCAACACATTGCAACACAACAAACCAACATCACAAACCAACAGACATCACAACATCAAACCAACAGACATCACAACATCAAACCAACACAAACCAAGATGTCAAATCAACACATTACAACATCACAAACCAACAGACATCACAACATCAAACCAAGATGTCAAATCAACACATTACAACATTACAAACCAACATCAAACATCAAACTAACCAAAACAACATGATATTACACATCCCATCAAAGCATGCCGAAATGGGTCTGGTTCCGGACTAAAACACAGGACGGAAGATATGTCCAGAACACAACATTATATAAATCTAGAATATGCGTTCTGTGAGCGGTGAGGGGTGAGCCATGAGGTGAGGCCAGGGATCTGACTCAGTCATCACTGATGCCATGCCAAGTGTGAACGGGCAGAGCCGACACGGCCCGGCCGCCAAGAGGGCTCTGCAGCGCCATTCCTCCGACTGGCACACACACACACACATACACACGCTCATCTGCTGTGGAGTGGGCACGCAGACTGACAGGAGTGAATGGGCACAGATATAGAGGATTTGGGGATTTGGCAGTGAATGGGGGTTGTGTTGGTGATAGAGAGAGAAGTAAGACTCGAGCTGGACACAGAGAAAGAGTAGATAGGAGTGATTGTGCAGACACAGACACAGACAGTCACAAAAACACTTGAAGACGATAGAATGGAAACATACGGCTATTGATAGACAGACAGACCCTGGTAGGGTGAAGATGTCAGGGCACACACACACACAGAATACCTCTAGACCCTGGAGGGGCAAAGTGACTTGTCTGGTAATCACGCCTCAGGATCAACAGAATAGACAATATATTATGGCTGGATGGCCTGGGATACCATTAATGCGTGCATGTCAAATAGGACCGGGATGATACCAGTATCGCAATATTTGTTAATATCATGGCAAGGAAACATCTTTAGGAAAACAGCCCTAATGTTGGAAACAAACACCAATATGTTGTCATCCAGAATCTCATTTGTTTATTTTCCAAGCTGTAGCACACACTATGTTTACCTACAGTTTTTTAATAAAGGACCAAAGAGTTTGTTCGGCTTTGTGTTTGAATTTTTCACATGGAAGAAATCTTGCGATACTGGTATTGCCACAGCCCTAATGTCTAATACCTCTATTGGACATCTGCACTATGAATACATTACAGCTAATGAGCAAGTGGGTGGGATTGTATCTGGACAGCAGTGGATAATGATGATGAGAACATCAAAGATTAACTGGAAATGGTTGTCATGAATATGTTATCATGGTTTCACGTGAGTAGTACCAATACTAACATATGAGTAGTATCAATACTAACATATGAGTAGTATCAATACTAACATATGAGTAGTATCAATACTAACATATGCGTAGTATCAATACTAACATATGCGTAGTATCAATACTAACATATGCGTAGTATAAATGACAACATATGAGTAGTATCAATGCCAACATGTGAGTAGTATCAATGCCAACATGTGAGTAGCATCAATGCCAACGTATGAGTAGTTTCAATACCAACGTATGAGTAGTAGCAATACCAATACATGGGAGTCGTATCAATGCCAACATATGAGTAGTATCAATACCAACACATATGAGTAGTACCAATACCAACATATGAGTAGTATCAGTACCAACACATATGAGTAGTATCAATGCCAACATATGAGTAGTATCAATACCAACACATATGAGTAGTATCAATGCCAACATATGAGTAGTATCAGTACCAACACATATGAGTAGTATCAATGCCAACATATGAGTAGTATCAATACCAACACATATGAGTAGTATCAATGCCAACATATGAGTAGTATCAATACCAACACATATGAGTAGTATCAATGCCAACACATGGGAATAGTATCAATGCCATCACAAATGTGTAGTACCAATACCAACATATGAGTATTATCAATACGAACACATATGAGTAGTACCAATACCAACATATGAGTAGTATCAATGCCAACATATGAGTAGTATCAATGCCAACATATGAGTAGTATCAATGCCAACATATGAGTAGTATCAATTCCAACGTATGAGTAGTATCAATGCCAACACATGGGAGTTGTATCAATACCAACACATATGAGTAGTACCAATACCAACATATGAGTAGTATCAATACCAACATATGAGTAGTATCAATGCCAACATATGAGTGGTATCAATACCAACATATGAGTAGTATCAATACCAACATATGAGTAGTATCAGTACCAACATGTGAGTAGTATCAATACCAACATGTGAGTAGAATCAATACCAATACATGGGAGTAGTATCAATACCAACATATGAGTAGTATCAATACCAACATATGAGTAGTATCAATACCAACACATATGAGTAGTATCAATGCCAACGTATGAGTAGTATCAATAGCAACACATGGGAGTAGTATTAATGCCAACATATATGAGGGGTCAATGCCAACACATAGGAGTAGTATCAATGCCAACATATGAGTAGTATCAATGCCAACATATGAGTAGTATCAATGCCAACATATGAGTAGTATCAATGCCAACATATGAGTAGTATCAATACCAACACATATGAGTAGCACCAACACCAACATATGAGTCGGATCAATGCCAACATATGAGTAGTATCAATGCGAGTACACAATACCAACATATGAGTAGTATCAATACCAACACATGGGAACACATATGTAGTTTGAATGCTAACACATGGTAGTATCAATACCAACGTATCATGTAGTATCAATACCAACGTATCTGAGTAGTATCAATGCCAACATATGAGTAGTATCAATGCCAATGTATGAGTAGTATCAATGCCAACATTTGAGTAGTATCAATACCAATACATGGGTGTAGTATCAATACCAACGTATCTGAGTAGTATCAATGCCAACATATGAGTAGTATCAATGCCAACATATGAGTGGTATCAATGCCAACATATGAGTAGTATCAATGCCAACACATATGAGTAGTATCAATACCAACATATGAGTAGTATCAATACCAACATATGAGTAGTATCAATGCCAACACATATGAGTAGTATCAATACCAACATATGAGTAGCACCAATACCAACACATATGAGTAGTATCAATACCAACACATGGGAGTAGTATGAAAGCTAACACATGGGAGTAGTATCAATCAATGCCACCAACTGAGTATATCAATGCCAACATATGAGTAGTATCAATGCCAACATATGAGTAGTATCAATACCAACATATGAGTAGTATCAATACCAACACATATGAGTAGTATCAATACCAACATATGAGTAGTATCAATACCAACATATGTAGTAGTATCAGTAGTATCAATAACATATGAGAGTATCAATGCCAACACATATGAGTATCAATACATATGAGTAGTATCAATACTAACATATGAGTAGTATCAATACCAACACATATGAGTAGTATCAATGCCACCGTATGAGTAGTATCAATACCAACATATGAGTTGCACCAATACCAACACATATGAGTAGTATCAATACCAACACATGGGAGTAGTATGAAAGCTAACACATGGGAGTAGTATCAATACCAACGTATCTGAGTAGTATCAATGCCAACATATGAGTAGTATCAATACCAACATATGAGTAGTATCAATACCAACACATATGAGTAGTATCAATACTAACATATGAGTAGTATCAATACCAACACATATGAGTAGTATCAATGCCACCGTATGAGTAGTATCAATACCAACATATGAGTTGCACCAATACCAACACATATAAGTAGTATCAATGCCAACACATGGGAGTAGTATGAATGCTAACACATGGGAGTAGTATCAATACCAACGTATCTGAGTAGTATCAATACCAACGTATCTGAGTAGTATCAATGCCAACATATAAGTAGTATCAATTCCAACACATATGAGTAGTATCAATGCCAACGTATGAGTAGTGTCAATACTAACATATGAGTAGTATCAATACCAACATGAGTAGTATCAATACCAACACATGGGAGTAGTATGAATGCTAACACATGGGAGTAGTATCAATGCCAACACATATGAGTAGTATCAATACCAACACATATGAGTAGCACCAATACCAACATATAAGTATTATCAATACCAACACATATGAGTAGTATCAATACCAACACATGGGAGTAGTATGAATGCTAACACATGGGAGTAGTATCAATGCCAACATATGAGTAGTATCAATGGCAACATTGGAGTAGTATCAATGCCAACATATGAGTAGTATCAATGCCAGCATATGAGTTGTATCAATGCCAACATATGAGTAGTATCAATGCCAACATATGTGTAGTATCAATGCCAACATATGAGTAGTATCAATGCCAACACATATGAGTAGTATCAATACCAACACATATGAGTAGTATCAATACCAACTCATGGGAGTAGTATGAATGCTAACACATGGGAGTATTATCAATACCAACGTATCTGAGTAGTATCAATGGCAACATATGAGTAGTATCATTGCCAACATATGAGTAGTATCAATACCAACACATATGAGTAGTATCAATACCAACACATATGAGTAGTATCAATACCAACTCATGGGAGTAGTATGGATGCTAACACATGGGAGTATTATCAATACCAACGTATCTGAGTAGTATCAATGGCAACATTGGAGTAGTATCAATGCCAACATATGAGTAGTATCAATGCCAGCATATGAGTTGTATCAATGCCAACATATGAGTAGTATCAATGCCAACATATGTGTAGTATCAATGCCAACATATGAGTAGTATCAATGCCAACATATGAGTAGTATCAATGAGTAGTATCAATGCCAACATATGAGTAGTATCAATACCAACACATATGAGTAGTATCAATACCAACACATATGAGTAGTATCAATACCAACGTATGAGTAGTATCAATACCAATACATGGGGGTAGTATCAATACAAACACATATGAGTAGTATCAATACCAACACATATGAGTAGTATCAATGCCAACGTATGAGTAGTATCAATACCAATACATGGGGGTAGTATCAATACCAACACATATGAGTAGTATCAATGCCAACATATGAGTAGTAGCAATGCCAACATATGAGTAGTATCAATGCCAACGTATGAGTAGTATCAATGCCAACGTATGAGTAGTATCAATGCCAACATATGAGTAGTATCAATACCAACACATGGGAGTAGTATCAATACCAACACATGAGTCGTATCAATGCCAACATATGAGTAGTATCAATACCAACACATATGAGTAGTATCAATGCCAACACATGGGAGTAGTATCAATACCAACACATGGGAGTAGTATCAATGCCAACACAAATGTGTAGTATCAATACCAACATATGAGTAGCACCAATACCAACATATGAGTATTATCAATACCAACACATATGAGTAGTACCAATACCAACATATGAGTAGTATCAATGCCAACATATGAGTAGTATCAATGACAACGTATGAGTAGTACCAATACCAACATATGAGTAGTATCAGTACCAACACATATGAGTAGTATCAATACCAACACATGGGAGTAGTATCAATGCAAACACATGGGATTAGTATCAATACCAACATATCTGAGTAGTATCAATGCCAACACATAGGTGTAGTACCAATACCAACATATGAGTAGTATCAATACCAACACATATGAGTAGTATCAATACCAACACATGGGAGTAGTATCAATGCAAACACATGGGAGTAGTATCAATACCAACATATCTGAGTAGTATCAATGCCAACGTTTGAGTAGTATCAATGCCAACGTATGAGTAGTATCAATGCCAACACATTTGAGTGGTATTAATGCCAACATATATGAGTGGTATTAATGCCAACATATATGAGTAGTATCAATGCCAACATATGAGTAGTATCAATGCCAACACATAGGAGTAGTAGCAATGCCAACACATAGGAGTAGTATCAATGCCAACGTATGAGTAGTATCAATGCCAACGTATGAGTAGTATCAATGCCAACGTATGAGTAGTATCAATGCCAACATATGAGTAGTTTCAATGCCAACATATGAGTAGTATCAATACCAACACATGGGAGTAGTATCAATGCTAACACATCGGTGTAGTATCAATACCAACATATGAGTGGTATCAAAACCAACATATGAGTGGTATCAATACCAACATATGAGTAGTATCAATGCCAATGTATGAGTAGTATCAATACCAACACATGGGAGTAGTATCAATGCCAACATATATGAGGGGTCAATGCCAACACATAGGAGTAGTATCAATGCCATCATATGAGTAGTATCAATGCCATCATATGAGTAGTATCAATGCCAACATATGAGTAGTATCAATGCCAGCATATGAGTAGTATCAATACCAACATATGAGTAGTGTCAATGCCAACATATGAGTAGTATCAATGAGTAATATCAATGCCAACATATGAGTAGTATCAATACCAACGTATGAGTAGTATCAATACCAATACATGGGGGTAGTATCAATACCAACATATGAGTAGTATCAATACCAACGTATGAGTAGTATCAATACCAATACATGGGAGTAGTATCAATACCAACACATATGAGTAGTATCAATACCAATACATGGGGGTAGTATCAATACCAACATATGAGTAGTATCAATGCCAACGTATGAGTAGTATCAATACCAACACATGGGAGTAGTATCAATGCCAACACATATGAGTAGTATCAATGCCAACGTATCTGAGTAGTATCAATGCCAAGACATGGGAGTAGTATCAATACATGTGAGTAGAATCAATGCCAAGACATGGGAGTAGTATCAATACCAACACATGTGAGTAGTATCAATGCCAACGTATGAGTAGTATCAATACCAACGTATGAGTAGTATCAATACCAACATATGAGTAGTATCAATACCAATACATATGGGTAGTATCAATACCAACACATATGAGTAGTATCAATGACAAACGTATGAGTAGTAGCAATGCCAACACATATGAGCAGTATCAATACCAACATATGTGAATAGCCTATATTCAAGCATGTCAGCGCTGATATACAGTATGAGAAGGCATACAGAATGTTTTGGCCTTTGTCATAAGAAAGCCCTCAATGCCTATGGTTTAGGCCCATCGGTGTCTGTGGGATATATGAGTAGAGGCATTTAATACGAGTTGATATATGAAAAGGCTTATATTATGCCTAACTGCTTCATCAGAGACATACAATACAGAATGAGTATCTATGCTAATATACTTGCCACATACAGTTTACAAGTGTATTATGGCTAATATGTGAGAAGGTTTGTATTGGCTAATGTATTTGCATAAGAGGGGAGATTATTTAAAGTGCATCAGCAATAGGCTTGTTCATTATTTGTCTGTGTTCTATTTCATCTCACCTGGGAGCAAGTGGAAATGCTTTATCTTGATATCTGTGTCAAATCACTATATCGCTGTGTTTGGGGTATCAGTGCTGTATTTTTACAGTACCATCTGGACCCGAGGCACCGTACACACACGTATGTACACGTGCACACACGCTCGCACACTCGCTCAGTTTGGTTGAGCTGAAAGGTGTTAGCCAATAATGAGTTGAGCTGACTCTCTGAGATGCCAGCAGCGCAAGCAGCCTATCTTCTTCTGTTTGAATTAGGATGGGGGGATAGATAGAGGGGGGGATGGAGGGAGGGAGGGAGGGATGGATGGATGGAAGAAGTGGGGCAGGAGCAAAGCTGCGAGCGTAACGCTGCTCTGTCTCTGACACGTTTCGTTTTAAGCAGCAGGCAGATTTTGACGAGGACTGTTGTGTAAGATTGCACTCGAGGCATGGCGGGTGGGAGGTTGACGTTACAATCAACTGATTCTGGGTCAGATCATTTCTTTCATCCTTACTGCTTATGATTAGTGCGGTGAACAGATAATTTGACATTAGATCTGTGTTTAGGGGGAACTACTACTGCACCTGGAGCCTTGCCAGGGATGGATGATTGATGCAGCTGGGAAGGGAGGGATTGCGGGAGGTCGGGGGAGGGGTGTGTGTTTTGACATCTGAGAGTTTCAGTATGTGGTAGTGCTGTTTGGTTGCAGTCTTTGTTGTATAAAATGGTGTTGTTTTAGTTCACACCTGAGCTGGGGTGTTGGCTGGTATGCTGTTCTACATGGATGGGGGTCAGGTGTTTGTCTGGACTGCAGTGCTTGGTTTGTTCTGTGCTTGTTTGTCATACGGAGAGAAGAAGGGGTGGCAAGAGAAATAAAGGGAAGGAGACAGAGAGAGAGAGAGAGAGAAAGCGAAAGAGACAGAGAAGTGGAAAGGGAGATTACTGTCGATCTGTCTGCCGTTAGTGCTGTGGGTAACCTCATGGTGTTGGGCTGCTGACACACCTGCAGCCTCTGTGAAAGGTTGTGTCAGCCACTAGGCTTGCAGGGTGCACAGTACATCCGGAGACTATTCCTCTTCACTTTATCCACATGTTGTTGCATTACAACACAATACTCCATAATGACAAAGCGAAAACAGGTTTTTAGACATTTTTACACATTTTATAAAAAAAAAAAACGAAAACACAAACACCTTATTTACATAAGTGTTCAGACCCCCCGAAATTGAGCTCCGGTGCATCTTGTTTCCATTGTTCATCCTTGAGATGTTTCTACAACTTGATTCGAGTCCACCTGTGGTAAATGTAATTGATTGGACATGATTTGGAAAGGCACACATCTGTCTATAGAAGGTCCAACAGTTGACAGTGCACGTCAGAGCAAAAACAAAGCTCCGAGACCGGATTGTGTTGAGGTACCGATCTGGGGAAAAACATGTCTGCAGCATTGAACACAGTGGCCTCCATCATTCTTAAATGGAAGAAGTTTGGAACCACCAAGACTCTTCCTAGAGCTGGCCACACGGCCAAACTGAGCAATCGGGGGAGAAAGGCCTTGGTCAGGGAGGTGACCAAGAACCCAATGGTCACTCTGAAAGAGCTCTAGAGTTCCTCTTTGGAGATGGGAGAACCTTCCAGAAGGACAAACATCTCTGCAGCACTCCACCAATAAGGCCTTTATGGTAGAGTGGCCAGATGGAAGCCACTCCTCAGTAAAAGGCACATGACAGCTCGCTTGGAGTTTGCCAAAAGGCACCTTCAGGACTCAGACCATGAGAAACAATGTTCTCTGGTCTGATGAAACCAAGATTGAACTCTTTGGCCTGAATGCCAAGTGTCACGTCTGGAAGAAACCTGCCACAATCCCAATGGTGAAGCGTGGTGGTGGTAGCATCATGCTGTGGGGTAGTTTTCAGCGACAGGGACTGGGAGACTAGTCAGGATCAAGGGAAAGCTGAACGGAGCAAAGTACAGAGAGATTCTTGATGAAAACCTGCCCCAGAGCGCTCAGGACCTCAGACTGGGGTGAAGGTTCACCTTCCATCAGGACATCAAACTTAAGCACAAAGCAAAGACAATGCAGGAGTGGCTTCAGGACGAGTCTCTGAATGTCCTTGAGGGGCCCAGCCAGAGCCAGGACTTGAACCCGATCCAACATCTCTGGAGAGACCTGAAAATAGTTGTGCAGCGACGCTCCCCATCCAACCTGACAGAGCTTGAGAGGATCTGCAGAGAAGAATGGGAGAAACTACCCAAATACAGGTGTGCCAAGCTTGTAGCATCATACCCAAGAAGTTTCGAGGCTGTAATCACTGCCAAAGGTGCTTCAACAAAGTTCTTAGAAGGGTCTGAATACTTATGTAAATGTGATATTACAGCTTTTTTATTTTAATAAAATTGCAAACATTTCTAAAAACCTAACTTTGCATTGGCATTATGGGGTATTGTGTGTAGATGAGGGGAAAAGCAAACATTTAATTGGCCCAGCGTCGTCCGGGTTTTGTCGGGGTAGGCCGTCATTGTAAATAAGAATTAGTTCATAACTGACTTGCCTAGTTAATTAAAGGTTAAATAAAAAATGTTTTAGAATAAAGCTGTAATGTAACAAAATGTGGAAAATTTCAAGGGGTCTGAATACTTTCTGAATGCACTGTACCTCTCAGTGTGTCACATTATCGTGCAGTGGCATCTTGATTTGAACGAGTGTGTGTTTTGCAGTATGGGGGTGTAACCTCTGCAGATATGTATATGAATGATGTTTGCAACTATATGAATGAGACTGGTAGCTCTCTCTTCTACTGTGTGTCTGTGCTATGAGGTTGTGGTGTTTGTGTGGGTGTTTGTAGTGTTTGTGTAATGTGTGAATTTGTTTTCTATGAGATGTGTGTAGATGTGAGTTCTGTGTGTGTGTGTGTGTGTGCGTGCGTGTGTGCGTGTGTGTGCTCCATGGTCCTCAGGTAAGATCGGATGACTCACTGTTTTTACTGTGATTACTGGAGCTGCCACTCTGAGACGGAGAGAGAACGGAGGAGGAGAGATAGAAAGGGAGGAGGGGAATTGAGCGTTTGGATAGAGAGAAGGATGAGAAACAGAGGGAGATGTAGGAGAGATAGAAAGGGAGGAGGGGAATTTTGGATAGAGAGAATGAGAAACAGAGGGAGATGGAGAAGAGATAGAAAGGGAGGAGGGGAATTGAGCATTTGGATAGAGAGATGAGTAACAGAGGGAGATGGAGGAGAGATAGAAAGGGAGGAGGGGAATTGAGCATTTGGATAGAGAGAAGGATGAGAAACAGAGGGAGATGGAGGAGAGATAGAAAGGGAGGAGGGGAATTGAGCGTTTGGATAGAGAGGAGGATGAGAAACAGAGGGAGATGGAGGATAGAAAGGCACCACACAAAGAGACCCCCAGTGAAGGACAGAATGATGTCAGCTCCTCCCACCTTCACTCGCAGCGTTTGTTTGAATGAACAGACAGTGAATTGATTTGAAGGAACAGGGTCAGCAAAAAAACACAGACCGAGGCCACGTCCCATTGGTGCTCCTTTCCCCAATCGCCACTGATCTGACACAAGTCGATAGCCAGTGAAGGTCAGACACAGACAGAAACCGAGACAAAGGGCACGTCCTAAGAATCTCAAACAGCCTTCTTCCCTCATCTCACGTCCCACTCAACCACTAATCTGAAGGTGAAAGGAGACAAGAAAAGGCTGCCTTAGTAGAGTTTTGGACCACAGCCAGCCAGTCGAGAAAGCAGAGTCAAGCCAGCAGCAGTTACATCTGGAGCAGCCATGATCCCTCCCAGACAGACAGTCCATTCAATTCCCCCTTCATCTTCTGCGTGCAGTGTGACCCACATCACATCCCTGCACCCAGGCTGGCTGCTTCATAGATAACCGCAATAGCATAGCAGCTAATGAAGCGTGATATAGTGCTCGAGACTTGCCACGGCGCACGCCGGCCCCCATTAGCCAAGATGCCTGGGCCGGCCCCCCTTTTTCTTTCTCTCCGCTCTCTGTCTGCAGCATGCCTCTCTTGGTTTCCTTCTCTTTCTCTTTGAGTCTGGCTAGTCGCCATCTCTCTGTTTCCATTCTCTTCATTTCTCTTGTGTTTCCATTTCCCTCTCTAGCTAGCTTTATGTCCCAATATCTTTCTCTATATTCAATTTCTCTCTCTTTTCTCTCATCTCTGTCCCGTTCTCTCTCTGTGTCAGAAGTGTCAGTGGCAGACCAGACATGGCCCAACGGGCCTCTGTCTCTAGGAAACAGGAGTGACTGTCCTTGTCTGTCAGCTAGTGCCAGTCTTTTTCCTCAAAGTGCTTGGGGAATTAGAAGGGCTTAATTGTAGAATTACAATTGTTTTTTAAAAATGTAATCAAACAGGGCCTTGAGCAGAATGAACAAGACGCACCACACGACACCCCCGATGCGTGGTCATGTGATTCCGCTGTAGTCACCTGATCTACAGGATGAGTCCGAATCCATCTGGTTCAGGTGTCAGACGCAGGTCGCTAGGGTTCAAGGGAGTCCAGGGTTAAAGGTTATGGTTGAGGGACAGAGGAGTTTTTCCATAGTCCGTCTGTTTGTGTTACCATGCTATCAGTTTAAAGTTCATTTTAAGGGCTTTATCGGCGTGGGACACATGTTAACATTGCCAACGCAAGTGATGTAGATAATAAACAAAAGTGAAATAAACAATAAAAATGTACTACTTCTCTCACTGACAATATGCCTAGGTCTTCCATACACTGAATAATCAACTGAATAATCAACTGTTTAATCACATATTGTAGAAGCCATAATTGTTAAAATATATTTGGGCATCTGTCTTGAGTACCAGCAATTTACTATCATTATAGCGGTCTGGTATTGTGATCACCCACTTTTCCCCCTTCCCTCTTCTTCTGCTGCACTTGAATAAAATGACTTGTGTGTGTGTTTAGGTCTGATAGCACACTGTGTCCCTGTTCACTCAATATGTTTACATGCAAGCATGCAATGGTTTCCTCTGGGACCAACCATTTTCTCTCTCTCTCTCTCTCTCTCTCTCTCTCTCTCTCTCTCTTCTCCACCTGTCCTTCTTTAGTTTCCCGTCTTCTTTTCTCTCTGTCATCCGGTGTTTGTTTCCAACTGGGCGGGTTTCTGTTACTTCCAGTGGAACTTGATCTGGTCCAGTAACCCCAGTCAGACAGTCAGTCCTAATGACAGGCTGGTTTGGAGGAAGAGGACCATCACGACTTAACTAGCTGACTCACTGACTGAAACCTGTATGTCTGGTCATTACAGTATATGCAACTGCTGTGTCATTTCCACTATATACTATATATAAGTATTAGTGTTAGGAGTATCACATCTAACAATCAGATAGAATATGACTGATAGGTATGGTTGGTAACATACTGTACTTTGTACCTCCAGGCTAGCACCATCGTAAATGAACTTTGCAGAGAAAGGGAAAGGGAAATGGAGGGGGGAGGGACGGAACCATCCAGGGAGTGACTCAGGAAATGTCGATTTAGGAGGAGAGGAGAGGAGGAATGTGGCACAATGATCGCCTTGGAACAGAGATGTCCCGATGGGGGGCTTTAAAGAGAGTTGGAGAAAGAGACAGATAGTGGAACATGACGGACAGTGTCTGACAGACCAATCAACCTCTCCACTATACTGCTATTGTTCAATGGTTATTTTGACCATTGGTTATTGTTGTTACTGTTGTCTTGTTGACAATTTTGATCATTATTATTTGAATATTGTAAATATCCAAAGTAAGCTTTGGCAAAGATAGAGAGCGAGAGAGAGAGAGATAGTGGAACAGAGAGAGAGAAAGAGAGCCAGATAGTGGAGAGAGAGGGACATCATAAGAGAGAGATGAAGAGAGCTAGACAAAGATAGAGGGACACAGAGGGAGAGAGAGAGGGTCCTCCTGAAGATTAGCAGTGCAGGGGTAAACTCTGGGTCACCAGAGGCTTAATCTCTGCTGATATGGCTGCTGCTGAATGAAAGTACTGGAATGATAATGGTCTGCTTGTTTGTTTACATGTGTGTCGGCTTGCGGGTCTTTTGATTGTCTGCCTGTGTGTATGCGAGTGCTCTTATGTGTGTGTTGTACCGTCCCAGGTGGCTGTAAATGCCCAGCATGACGGCCTACTATAAATCTCTTAGTTCCTGCTGCCCCCTGGCACACACACACACACACACACACATACTCCCGTCCCTGCCACAGCCCCAGAGCCCCACAGGCTGGCCAGACACACACAGGGTAGATACAGAGCTGCTACATGGTGGAACAACTGGCCTAAACCTTTCATCTCTACTCCTACCCTTCAGTATTACTCATCTCCATCTAAGATTCAGCCAGTTCATTTCATAGGTAATGCATGGGGGAAGTGTTGTGGATATTTTCCTCTATTTTCCTCAATTCTAAATACAACCAATCCTGGACAAGCTCACGGAGAGGAGAGTGAGGCTATAGGTTAAGATAAAGGGGAGCATGAGAATGATTCCAGACACTGCCATCCTCCTTTTCCCCGATGAGAAAAGTAGGGTGTGACTGGCACACACACAGTGGAGCAAAAGATATGTTTACACATGATGACACTGACCTCTCCCCTCTCTGCGGCCCATGCAACTTAGTCTTGACATAGAACAGATAACTGCAACCCCGCCACAGTATTATACAAAAATACCATTCTGATGAGAAGTAACTTACAAACATATGATGAATATAAAACATCTTACATATGTTACCAACAAATTCTGATTATTCCCTAACAGAAGACAGCAATGATACCTTGCCTGAGGACATTATACCGTCATGGCTACCTAATCATCCCCAGCTTCCAATTGGCTCATTCATCCCTCATCCCCCCTGTAACTATTCCCCGGGTCGTTGCTGTAAATGAGCATGTGTTCTCAGTCAACTTACATGGTAAAATAAGGGTAAAAAATAAATAATTTTAAAAAGAACGTTATTGTCCTTGGTAGTTTATCGCGTGTAGCGTGTTTTCATAATTTGTGTTTGTGTGTACCTGAGTCCGTGTTGTGTTTGTGTGGGTTTATTTGTGTGTGTGTGTGTGTGTGTGTGTGTGTGTGTGTGTGTGTGTGTGTGTGTGTGTGTGTGTGTGTGTGTGTGTGTGTGTGTGAGCCTCTGTGCGTGCATTCGCATGTGGGTGGGTGAGCGAGTGTGTGTGGCTACGTGAGGTCCAATGCATGGTAGGCAGGGCCATTAGCAGCTAGGTGAGAGAGCACCATGTGACTGGGCTTGGAATTCTGGGCCTGGCCCTCTCTGCTTGGCCAGTACAGTGTGTGTCACACATCGTCTTCTCCTCAGCTCGACCACATCTGAGAGGACTGCCCCGTCTGACGGTCCGTGTGTGTCCATCCATACTTCTCTATGGATCGTAGTCCATCTAGGCCCAAGTCTTGGGGCCTGGCTATGAGCGTGCTGAGGCTACGACACAGAGCCTTCAAGAACAGGTAGATGAAGAGGGAGGGAGGGGCGAGATTAGATGATTGGTATGTCGCTGTGGGAGAGGGGGCTGACTATCTGAGCTTTCATATAATATCCGGATATTCGAAATACATGTGTTTATTATATATATATTTTTCTTACTTAGATTTTTAACATGAGCACTGCTTCGCAAGGGAGAGAGGCTGGTACTCTTACTGCTGCAGCTGTGGAGGGGGCGGTGTGTGAGATGGGAGCGAGCCGAGCAGACAGAGGGAGAGATGGAGTAATGCCAGCTATAGCTAGCTAGGCTAATTGAGGCCAAATGATGCCCTTTCTCCCCAACCCCATTCCAATAAATCAACAACCTAGCTATTGCTTGCTCATTGTAGCCTACTCCATCTCATTTCGATAACTTTTAATTTCGTGAATTCTCCCAAGTGGCGCAGTGGTCTAAGGCTTAATTAAGCTGCTTAAGAAAAAAAAAAGTTCATAAGATAATTTGTAAGTGCAATTCCTCAACAATTTCTTAAAATGTAATGGATTTCTTATGAACTCCTCATATATTTTCATACGAACTTCTTAAGATGTGTGTTGCTAGGCAACCGATTTAGCTAGCTATCTAGCTAGCAATGGCAATCACGTTAGCATATTTCTTACTGAGATTACTGTTCTAAAACATGTTCTTGGGTTTAAAATGATGAATACTGAAGCATTCAGATGAAGTCTGTGAGTGAATTATAAACATGTTCAATTGCTTTCATGAGTTTTTTCTTGGAATTCAAGAACATTTCCAAGAAATCTAATTTCTTACATAAGAAATAGTGCAAGAGAATTTCCACTAACCTTTTTGAGGAATAGCAACTTGGCTTAACTTTTGTCTTAAGTCTATAGTTAAGGGGAAAAAATGTCAGTTAAGAAGAAATGTCTACTTAAGGTTTTGTGAATCCGGCCCCAGGCTCTGTCGCAGCCGGCCAAGGAGACCAATGGGGTGGCGCACAATTGACCCCGCGTCGTCCGGGTTAGGGGAGGGTTTGGCCGGCAGGGATGTCCTTGTCCCATCACGCTCTAGCGACTCCTGTGGCGGGCCGGGCGCATGCACGCCGACACGGTCTCCAGGTGTACGGTGTTTCCTCCGACTGGCTACCGGGTTAAACTATTGTGTCAAAAAAAGTCACTTGGTTGGGTCACACTAGTATTGGAGGACACATGGTTCAAATAACCTTGGCCTCTCCCGAGTCTGTATGGGTGTGGCACTGATGAGACAAGCCTGGGGAGAAAAAGGGGTAAAAGTCCATCTTGCATTGCGATATTGAATGCTCACTCATCTTGCTACATAAAGCTACCGGTGGATACTGGTCATTTTATGTGGCACGTGTCCTAAAAACAAAATTGAAAAGTTTGTTGTTTTATTAAATTAATAATTGTAAATGTCATGGCATATCCTTGTAGTACGTAACAGTGTCGCATGGATATTTTAATACAATTTAGAAAAAACCTTTTCAGTGTTAAAATATGTCAACAAAAAAATCTCACTAAAATGAATACTCACACTTGTATTCGAATACTAACATCAGTTCAAATAACGTTGCACATACCTAGAGGCGTAGTGTGTGTGTGTGTGCGTGCCTGCACTTGTTTGTGGAGGATGCTGAGAAACCGTGTGACAATCCAAATCAAAAAACACTCACACAATGGGATAACATCTAAACAACGTTGTATTTAGATATCAGGGGGGTGATGTTGCCTCAACATATTTACTATGACGTCCTGAAAACAGCCTAAACCCTCACGCAACACTTCAACAACATTCATTGGTCAGATGTTTACCTTTTGTACAACCATAATGCAGAGTGTAAACACCCAGGGGAGGTAATTGTGTTGTGTATAGAATTCAGATGCAGTAAGAGCAGCCCAGGCTGTGTGTTTCTATACAGTGTGTTTCTATACAGTGTGTTTCTCTTTCAGAGCTCGCGTGCAACAGTCTTCCTCCTCTTATCAGCTTGGGAGTAATTGTCCTCCATAATGGCCATGGCTCCATATGACATCACTGGGTGAATATGGATGTGAATACACTGTTTGAGTGGTTGAAGGATACAGTACTTAGTGGTATTCTGTAGCTAGATGTATACTGTTTGAGTGGTTGAAGGATACAGTACTTAGTGGTAGTCTGTAGCTAGATATGTAATGTTTGAGTGGTTGAAGGATACAGTACTTAGTGGTATTCTGTAGCTAGATATGTACTGTTTGAGTGGTTGAAGGATACAGTACTTAGTGGTATTCTGTAGCTAGATATGTACTGTTTGAGTGGTTGAAGGATACAGTACTTAGTGGTATTCTGTAGCTAGATATGTACTGTTTGGGTGGTTGAAGGATACAGTACTTAGTGGTATTCTGTAGCTAGATATGTACTGTTTGAGTGGTTGAAGGATACAGTACTTAGTGGTATTCTGTAGCTAGATATGTACTGTTTGGGGATGTGTTTTGATATGTGCAAGAATGCAGCTATTATACTGCAACTCTTCAGGGTTGTTTGTGGTCACATCACAGCCAAGGTGAATGGCGTAATGTTCAGAAATGCATACACACACGCACATGAACATGTAAGTACAAATTTACACACAAAATCTCTGTAGTAAACATCACAGACACACAAAAGCATCTTGGCTCTTGTGTCAGTAGAGGAGAGTCAGGCCTCTGACATAACTGCACACCCAGCATAAACACAATGTGCCTCGCGGCCTCAACTCTGTGTGTGTGATGTGTTTGCACGTTTGTTTGTGAGTGTGTACAGTATGTGCCAGTGTGTAGTTACGTGTGTGTGTGTGTGTGTGTGTGTGTGTGTGTGTGAGCTGTGACATGGGCCAGTGACAGTGGAACAGGCTGTGACGTCAGTGAGAAGTAGTACGCCAGCTAGCAAGCCATTTTTCTCAATGCAAATGTTATTCAAAAGAAAAGTCAAGCACTTCTAGGGAACAAAACTCCCATCCAGTAGTGGATGGGTGGCTGACTGTGGCGTTGAGTGCCAGTGCCAGTGTGTATGGGGTCTTGTGTACATGTTTACTGGTGTGTTTCTGTATTAACATGTGTGGGTAGTTGGGTGCCTTTGCATTTTATACAGTTTGCATGCTTTTTAGTCTGCTTTGTATGGGTTTTTATGTGTGCTTGGATGCATGATTTTGTGTTTGCTTGCTTGGGTGTATGTTGTTGTGTGTAGTAGTGTGTAGTAGCGAAAACGCCAATACCGATTATTGGAGGACCAAAAAAGCTGATACCGATTAATCGGCCGATTTTTATTTTATTTATTTGTTTATTTGTAATAATGACAATAACAACAATACTGAATGAACACTTATTTTAACTTAATATAATACATCAATAAAATCAATTTATCCTCAAATAAATAATGAAACGTGTTCAATTTGGTTTAACCTCTAGCGTCGAGCAATCCCGTATCCGGGAGCGTAATCATAGCCTCAAGCTCTTTACATAACGCAACGTTAACTATTCATGAAAATCGCAAATGAAATGAAAGAAATATATTCACTCACAAGCTTAGCCTTTTGTTAACAACACTGTCATCTCAGATTTTCAAAATTAGCTTTTTAACCATAGCTACACAAGCATTTGTGTAAGAGTATTGATAGCTAGCATAGCATTAGCCTAGCATTCAGCAGGCAACATTTTCACAAAAACAAGAAAAGCATTCAAATAAAATAATTTACCTTTGAAGAACTTCGGATGGAGGAGACAAAATGTTCAGTTTTTCCAAGAAGATTATTTGTGTAGGAGAAATCACTCCGTTTTGTTCATCACGTTTGGCTAAGAAAAAAACCCGTAAATTCAGTCATTACAACGGCAAACTTTTTCCAAATTAACTCAAATATCGACAGAAACATGGCAAACGTTGTTTAGAATCAATCCTCAAGGTGTTTTTCACATATCTATTCGATGATAAATCATTCGTGGCAGTTGCCTTTCTCCTCTGAACCGAATGGAAAAGTGGACGCAGCTGGAGATTGCGCAATAATTTTGACGGAGGACACCAAGCGGACACCTGGTAAATGTAGTCTCTTATGGTCAATCTTCCAATGATATGCCTACAAATACGTCACAATGCTGCAGACACCTTGGGGAAACGACAGAAAGTGTAGGCTCATTCCTGGCGCATTCACAGTCATATAAGGAGACATTGGAACACAGCGCCTTCAGAATCTGGGCCATTTCCTGTTTGAAATTTCATCTTGGTTTCACCTGTAGCATAAGTTCTGGGGCACTCAGATAATATCTTTGCAGTTTTGGAAACGTCAGAGTGTTTTCTTTCCAAAGCTGTCAATTATAGTCGAGCATCTTTTCGTGACAAAATATCTTGTTTAAAACGTGAACTTTTTTTATCCAAAAATGAAAAGAGCGCCCCCTATATCGAAGAAGTTAAATGCAAAAACAAAGTGTTGGAGAAGAAAGTAAAAGTGCAATATGTGCCATGTATAAAAGCTAACATTTGACTTCCTTGCTCAGAACATGAGAACATATGAAAACTGGTGGTTCCTTTTAACATGAGTCTTCAAAATTCCCAGGTAAGAAGTTTTAGGTTGTAGTTATTATAGGAATTATAGGACTATTTCCCTCTATACCATTTGTATTTCATTAACCTTTGACTATTGGATGTTCTGATAGGCACTTTAGTATTGCCAGTGTAACAGTATAGCTTACGTCCCTCTCCTCGCTCCTCCCAGGGCTCGAACCAGCAACACAACGACAACAGCCACCCTCGAAGCAGCGTTACCCATGCAGAGCAAGGGAAACAACCACTCCAAGGCTCAGAGCGAGTGAAGTTTGAAATGCTATTAGCACGCGATAACTAGCTAGCCATTTCACTTCGGTTACACCAGCCTCATCTCGGGAGTTGATAGGCTTGAAGTCATAAACAGCGCGATGCTTGACGCACAACGAAGAGCTGCTGGCAAAACGCACCAAAGTGTTGTTTGAATGAATGTTTATGCTCCTGCTTCTGCCTACCACCGCTCAGTCAGATACTTAGATACTTGTATGGTCAGTCAGATTATATGCAACGCTAGACACGCTAGATAATATCTAGTAATATCACCAACCATGTGTAGTTAACTAGTGATTATGATTGATTGATTGTTTTTTATAAAATAAGTTTAATGCTAGCTAGCAACTTACCTCCTTGGCTTACTGCATTCGCGTAACAGGCAGTCTCGTTGTGGAGTGCACAAGGACTAGTTAACTGTCAGGTTGCAAGATTGGAACACCCTAGATGACAAGGTGAAAATCTGTCTTTCTGCATCTGAACAAGGCAGTTAACCCACCGTTCCTAGGCCGTCATTGAAAATAAGAATGTGTTCTGAACTGACTTGCCGAGTTAAATAACGAGCGCAATACTGTTATAAACCTTTAAATAAAGGTGTAAAAAAAATCGATGTCCAAAAATACCGATTTCCGATTGTTATGAAAACTTGAAATCGGCCCTAGTTAATCGGCCATTCCGATTAATCGGTCGACCTCTAATGTGTAGGTCAGTGTAGTGCAGCATGTAGTACAGTATTCATTTGCTTCCCATGGGAAATTAGTCTAACAGTCAAATCAGCATCTATTGACTGTTATAAACAGGGTGGTTCAAGCCCTGAATGCTGATTGGCTGACAGCCATGGTGTATCAGACCATATACCACAGGTATGACAAAACATTTATTTTTACTGCTCTAATTATCTTGGTAACCAGTTTATAATAGCAATAAGGCACCTCTGGGGTTTGTGATTTTTTTGTCCGATATACCACTGCTAAGGGCTGTGTCCAGGCATTGTTTCGTGCCTAAGAACAGCCCTTAGCCATGGTATATTGGCCGTATACCACACCTCCTTGGGCCTTATTGCTTAATTATACAACAGTTAGGTTTATTCCTGAATGCTGATTGGTTAAAACTGCATTCCAGCCGGTGTCTATTCCACAAGTTACCACCGGCTAAATCTATGACAATAAAATACCTATTTACTCTGTTCCATCTGACTGTGCAATCCACTGTCTCATCAGCCCAGGCAGGGAAGTTATAAACTTGATCTCCACTATAAAAAGCATCTAGACATTATCTCACATTTCTTTTAGGCTAACATTTACTTTTCAACAGCGGAGATTTGTATAAACCTTGCTGTCTGTCTCTCCGACATCTTCCAACATTGTTTCAATATTCAAATTCTATCTCCAGATGTCCCATAGTAATGAACGTGTCAGGACGAGACAGGCAGGCAGCTTTTCCCAGCCAGTCGAAATCATGAATCAGCATAATTTTTATGGATGTATACAGAGAAGTACTAAAAGAAAACATATAAAACTAAATAAGTTGCCGCTAGTTTGCAGTCTTTCCAGCTTCAGTTTGAAGTGATTGTGTTAGCTGTGTTGCTGGCTAGCTCTTCTGAACAAGTGTCCTGACGAGAGAGCACATTTTCTATGCCAGGAGAAATTTCGCATCATTAGCTCATTGTTATGGGTGTATCCAAATAAATGTCACTAGAAAACAGCTTAAACAAATGCAAATGCAGCTACTTTGCTGTTATTCTGTCTGCACTGTTTGATGTGACTGTAAGTTAGCCGTAGTTGGCTAGCTAGCAAGCAAGGGATAAGAAAGTTGCCAGCCAATGGAACATTTAGAACGAACGACTGGGTCGCGTCCATAGATACAAAACAAAAAGACTGAGCAGCTGGGTCGCGTCTCTGGCAACCGAACCAATAGAACGAACGACCAGCCGGCCTGGGTAGCAACCGTAGATTTGTGTCGGGACTATATCTCATGGAAGTATTAATAATCACTACTCTGGACGGTTTTTACTTAGAATTTGTGGACAACTACAAAAACCTAGGTCTCTGGTTAGACTGTAAACTCTCCTTCCAGACTCACATTAAGCATCGCCAATCCAAAATTAAATCTAGAATCGGCTTCCTATTTCGCAACAAAGCCTCCCTTCATGCTGCTAAACATACCCACGTAAAACTGACTATCCTACCGATCCTCGACTTCAGCGATGTCATTTACAAAATTGCCTCCAAAGCTCTACTCAACAAATTGGATGCAGTCTATCACAGTGCCATCCATTTTGTCACCAAAGCCCCATATACTACTCACCATTGCGACCTGTACACTCTCGTTGGCTGGCCCTCGCTTCATACTCGTCGCCAGGGTAGCCTAGTGGTTAGAGTGTTGGACTAGTAACCGAAAGGTTGCAAGTTCGACTCCCCGAGCTGACAAGGTACAAAAAAAAATTAAAATTAAAAACCCACTGGCTCCAGGTCATCTACAAGTCTCTGCTAGGTAAACACCCACCTTATATCAGCTCACTGGTCACCATAGCAGCACCCACCCGTAGCACACGCTCCAGCAGGTATATGTCACTAGTCACCCCCAAAGCTAATTCCTCTTTGGCCGCCTTTCCTTCCTGTTCTCTGCTGCCAATGACTGGAACAAACTGCGAAAATCACTGAAGCTTGAGACTCCTATCTCCCTCACTAGCTTTAAGCACCAGCTGTCAATGCAGCTCACAGATCACTGCACCTGTACATAGCTCATCTGTAAATAGCCCATCCAACTCCCTCATCCCCATACTTTTTATTTATTTATCTTGCTCCTTTGCACCCCAGTATCTCTACTTGCACAATCATCTTCTTCACATCAATCACTCCAGTGTTTAATTGTAATTACTTCGCCACCCTGGCCTATTTATTGCCTTACCTCCCTTATCTTACCTCATTTGCACACATTGAATATAGACTTTTGCTACTGTATTTTTGACTGTATGTTTGTTTATTCGATGTGTAACTCTGTGTTGTTGTATGAGTCAAACTGCTTTGCTTTATTCTTAGCCAGGTCGCAGTTGTAAATGAGAACTTGTTCTCGACTTGCCTACCTGGTTAAATAAAGGTGAAATAAAAAATATATTAATACATTTGTCAAAAGAATGTTTGTAATGAAAATATGCCAATTATTATTTGAATATGTTGGTATAAAAGTGATAATGCCCTCGAAGCCGGTGAAAAGCTGCATGTCAGACATGCTTTTAAGTTATGTATCCAGTAGGTCCCTCAGGTCCTCTGGCACTGGCCTTTTAACTATCCCAAAGCCTAGGACCAAGAGGTATGGAGAGGCAGCCTTTAGTTACTATGCCCCTAGCTTTTGGAATAGCCGGCCAAAACTGTGGACATATTTAAAAGAGATCTTAAAACTCTTTTTATCTGGGTTTTTTCTTCTTTCAGTTTTTCTTGTTGTTTTTTATCCTCATGTTTGTTGTGTAGTAAATATTTGATTTTATTTTCATTGTTTTTTTTATTTGTTTATTTCCTTCATCAGTGTCTGAAATGTTCTATATAAATAAAGCTTGATTTGATGATACCCTCTGTAGTGCCTTGCAGTCCGATGCCAAGCAGTTGCCATACCAAGTGCAGCCAGTCAAGATGCTTCCAATGGTGCAGCTGAATAACCTTTTGAGGATCTGAGGGCCCATGCCAAATCTTTTCATCCTCCTGAGCGGGAAGAGGCGTTGTCGTGCCCTTTTCACGACTGTGTTGTTGTGTTTGGACCATTATAGATCCTTAGTGATGTGGACACTGAGGAATGTGAATGTGGACAGGGGTGTACTCGGCCCTCTGTTTCCTGTCATCTACGATCAGCTCCTTTGTCTTGCTGATGTTGAGGTAGAGGTTGTTGTCCTGGCTCCACACTGGCCGGTCTCTGACCTCCTCCCGATAGCTGTCTCATCATTGTCGGTGATCAGGCCTACCACCGTTGTGTCGTCTGCAATCTTAACAGCTGGTGCTCTCATGCATGGTTCAGTGTTGAATAAAACAGAGGTTACTGTAATGGCGACGTTGGTGTCTTTAGTTGGTTAGTAGAACTGTAGTATAATGATTTTGCACAGTATATGTTACAGCGCCAATGCCAGGCTGAATGTTTCTTAATGTATTGTACACATAGAGATCCAAAATGGTGAGCTAGGTGTGTGGACAGTAATGTATTGCACTATAGAACTACAGAACTGTACTTGCCAATATATGGTCATGTTTTGTACAGATACCTGTAATACCATAATTGTGTGGTAGGTGAGTGGTAATGCACAGATTCATCATGGCGGGTATGGATAGTGTGGGGGCAGTGCTGCGTGACGTCAGGCAGGCTGTAGACTGAAATAGCAGTGAGATCTCACTTCCCTGTCATGTGCAGAGCAGCAGACATACCGGAGGAGAGGAGCAAATGAGTCAGCGTGCCTGACCTGCTGCTGGAAGAGACTGTTATGGATGGAGAGGGAGAGAGAGAGAGGGGTGATGATGATGGATCAGGGAAAGAGAGATTGGTAGCCTATTTATTACCAGGGGGATGAGATGGTGTTTTGGTTCTGACTGAGAAAGGCTGGTGCTCACTGTTTAGTCATTGAAGCCTCGCTGAGTGGACAGTCGAGTTGCTAAGTAATGGCTGTTGCCTAGGTGATAATGCACCTCATTTATCAATGACTCAACGCAATGACAGGCAGCTGAATTTGTAAAAAAAAAAAAAAATATTCATTCAGCTACAGTAGCCTATGTCTGTCTTACTTAATAGTACTCAGTTTTTCTCAATTTATCACTGAGGTGACAGCAACATTCCATAACAGATCCATCACTAAATTGACTGGCAGGCATCAAAGTGTAACCCATAGAGATCCTATAATTGACGGAATTATAGGGTCTGTGTTACCGATAGAATCCATATTCCTTATTTCTATGGTATTACCTACTAGATGACAACAGTGTGTTCAGTAACCAATAGGTCTCTGTTTCCCAGGTGAAGTGGTTTAACCCCTAGGTGACCTCTGCCTAGAGGTACCAGGATGTTCAGAGTCAGACATGGTGATAGCAGGCCTAATCAATATGTTACCTAGGTGACAGTGGAGTTCCATCGCTATTAAATGTGTTTCCTTGGTGACAGTCAATGCTCAGTATTTAGCACGTCACTTTGGTGCGAGGTAATCAATATGTTGCCTGTAGGGACCGGTAGTGTTAAGTAATCAATATGTGAAGATGTTTTTGAAGGATAGATTTAACTGAGTGAACAGGGGTATACTGTGGTTGTTGTATCTGAAATGAAGAGGAGGGGGGGGGGGGGGGCAACTCAATGTTAGGAAGGTTTTCCTAATGTTTGTTATACTCAGTGTATTTGGAAGGAACTCATGGTGTATACAGTATAACCATATCCCCATAGAACTGCATAGGTTTTCACAGACACATAAATAGGGATTTGGAGCTGACAGACAAAGACGACAGCTTCTTAGCTATTCTCATGTCTTTCTCCCCCATTTAGCAGGGAAATGAATGATTAACAACGTTTAATCATTTTCCTGAATTAGAACAGAGGCCTTGGGGATAGGAGGAGTATCACTGTGCTCGGCTCTGAAGTGATTTACCTAAACTACCGGTACATTCAGTGTGCCGTTCATCTACCTTTATTTCATGTATCTTCCCTGGACACTGTGTTCTCTCTCTCTCTTTTTGTCTTTTCTACTCTCCAACCTCCATGTCTCTCAGCTACTATTCCTCATTTTAAAAGCTAAGTTGACTGAGAACACATTCTCCTTTGCAGCAGTGACCCGGGGAATAGTTACAGGGGAGAGGAGGAGGGATGAATGAGCCAATTGGAAGCTGGGGATGATTAGGCGGCCATGATGGTATGAGGGACAGATTGGGAATTTCATATAAGTGTATAAGTGAACATACTATATTCTCTCTAAAGATCCAAACATGTTTTTACACGTGAATTTGTGAGACGGTTACCTCCCCATAATCATGACATGCTTTGATAGGGATGGGCTTTGGAAATGCACTGCAGGGACTCTAAATGCCTTTGCAGGGTGGGACAGTGTGTGTGTGTGTGTGTGTGTGTGTGTGTGTGTGTGTGTGTGTGTGTGTGTGTGTGTGTGTGTGTGTGTGTGTGTGTGTGTGTGTGTGTGTGTGTGTGTGTGTGTGCGTGCGTGTTTTCGTGGAGAGTTAGAGAGAACAGGCTCTTCAGTACTGTGTTTGTCTTCCGCACACTACTCTGGCCTTTGTGCAGTTCGCAAACGATTCATTCTTTTTGAACAACTCTTTTTACTGACTCGAGAGTCGTGATTCGTTTTCTGAGGGACCCGTTCATTTTAGTCGTTTGTTTGACCTGCTGACTGGCCGCAATGAATTCTACAGCAGGATTTAGAAACGCTCATCCGGCTCAGTGGCTCCAGAGACTCTGATCATAAACTGTCTATCATGTGTGGACAGAAAAATAGATGTTTAGAACTGATAATTGATTGAATGATGCCATAATGAATGCAATGATTATTCAACATTATCTGTGGACACCTTTTGTAGAACCAAAACAAACGCATGCCTCTGCTGAATACTTGAGAACTAATCGTTTGGGGGGGCAGTTGCACTTCGCAAACGATATTGTGCTCATCTCCCTCGTGGCAGTCAAGCAGTCGCTCACAATCTAGTTTGGTTGCGGCCGCAATTAGGCTAGACCTCGTCTGAAAGCTAGCAATAAATCATCTTATTTGTATCCCGAGCTATCACAAATGTACATTGTTTGAAGTACACTCTCATTAAGTCTCATTAACAAATGGCAATGACAATAAGCCCCTTATGGTGAACGAGAGGCATGTAGAATCATGATCGTTTCTAGTTTTTAGTTCATTGTTCGCCGGTAGAGGGTCATGCATGCTCTGGGCATTGCTGAATCAAATTAACGAAAGGAGCTAACAGATGAGTTGTTTGTGAGTGAGTTGAGTTCTGGGCATGTCCACACACACACACAAAAAGGTGTTTCAGGGTGTAAAAAGCATCCCACACTAATTTACTATGTCTGAGAGAGAGTCCTGTCTGGATCCGCTTAACACACACACACACACACACACACACACACACACACACACACACACATACACACATACACACACACACATACACATACACATACACACACACACATACACACACACACACACACACACACACACACACACACACACACACATACACACACACACATACACACATACACACATACACACACACACACACACACACACACACACACACACACACACACAGGACATTCCACAGAGCACCGGGCAGGACTCTTGCACCCACGCTACCCTGAGGTGGGACAGTGCTTACACACACATCTCTGTTACCATTTTGTTACATTACAGCCTTATTATAAAATGTATTAAATCGTTTTTTTTCCCTCATCAATCCACACACAATACCTCATCATGACAAAGCAAAGACAGGTTTAAAAATGTTTTGCAAATCTAAAGAAGAAAAAAAATGATGTTACATTTACATAAGTATTCAGACCCTTTACTCAGTACTTTGTTGAAGCACCTTTGGCAGCGATTACAGCCGCGAGTCTTCTTCAAATCCAAATCTAATTTTATTTGTCACATACACATGGTTAGCAGATGTTAATGTGAGTGTAGCGAAATGCTTGTGCTCCTAGTTCCGACAATGCAGTAATAACCAACGAGTAATCTAACTAACAATTCCAAAACTACTACCGTATACACACAAGTGCAAGGGATAAAGAATATGTACATAAAGATATATGAATGAGTGATGGTACAGAACAGCATAGGCAAGATGCAGTAGATGGTATCGAGTACAGTATATACATATGAGATGAGTATGTAAACAAAGTGGCATAGTTTAAAGTGGCTAGTGATACATGTATTACATAAAGATGCAGTAGATGACATAGAGTACAGTATATACGTATACATATGAGATAAATAATGTAGGGTATGTAAACATTATATTAAGTAGCATTGTTTAATGTGGCTAGTGATATATTTTACATCAATTCCCATCAATTCCCATTATTAAAGTGGCTGGAGTTGAGTGTGTTGGCAGCAGCCACTCAAAGTTAGTGGTGGCTGTTTAACAGTCTGATGACCTTGAGATAGAAGCTGTTTTTCAGTCTCTCGGTCCCAGCTTTGATGCACCTGTACTGACATCGCCTTCTGGATGATAGCGGGGTGAACAGGCAGGGGTCGGGTGGTTGTTGTCCTTGATGATCTTTATGGCCTTCCTGTGACATCGGGTGGCGTAGGTGTCCTGGAGGGCAGGTAGTTTGCCCCCGGTGATGCATTGTGCAGACCTCACTACCCTCTGGAGAGCCTTCTGGTTGTGGGTGGAGCAGTTGCCGTACCAGGCGGTGATACAGCCCGACAGGATACTCTCGATTGTGCATCTGCAGAAGTTTGTGAGTGCTTTTGGTGACAAGCTGAATTTTTTCAGCCTCCTGAGGTTGAAGAGGCGCTGCTGTGCCTTTTTCATGATGCTGTCTGTGTGGGTGGACCAATACAGTTTGTCTGTGATGTGTACGCCGAGGAACTTAAAACTTACTACCCTCTCCACTGCTGTTCCATCGATGTGGATAGGGGGGTGTTCCCTCTGCTGTTTCCTGAAGTCCACAATCATCTCATTAGTTTTGTTGACGTTGAGTGTGAGGTTATTTTCCTGACACCACACTCCGAGGGCCCTCACCTCCTCCCTGTAGGCCGACTCGTCGTTGTTTGTAATCAAGCCTACCACTGTTGTGTCGTCGGAAAACTTGATGATTGAGTTGGAGGCGTGCGTGGCCACGCAGTCGTGGGTGAACAGGGAGTACAGGAGAGGGCTCAGAACGCACCCTTGTGGGGCCCCAGTGTTGAGGATCAGCGGGGTGTGGCCAGCTCTATGAAGAGTCTTGGTAGTTCCAATTTTGGCCACTGTGTTCTTGGGGACCTTCAATGCTGTAGACATGTTTTGGTACCCTTACCCAGATCGGTGCCTCGACACAATCCTGTTTCGGGCTCTATGGACAATTCCTTCGACCTCATGGCTTGGTTTTTGCTCTGACATGCACTGTCAACTGTGGGACCTTAGACAGGCATGTGCCTTTCCAAATCATGTCCAATCAATTGAATTTACCACGAGTGGACTCCAATCAAGTTGTAGAAACATCTCAAGGATGATCAATGGATACAGGATGAACCTGAGCTCAATTTCAAATCTTATAGCAAAAGGTCTGAATACTTATGTAAATATTATTATTTTATTTTTTTAATACATTTGCAAAATTGACAAATCCTGTTTTTGCTTTTTCATTATGGGGTATTGTGTGTAGATTTAAGAGGAGGATTTAAATAAATAAATAAATATATATGTATATATTAGTCTGTCACATAACAAAATGTGGAAAAGGGGAAGGGGTCTGAATACTCTTGAATGCGCTGTATGTACACAGTATACACACTCCCATTGTAACCTGCAACCACAATACCGCTCTCTCACCCTGTGGGTTTTTGTGCTGTAATTACACTGCTTATACCAATGTGACAGTCAAGCATCTAGAAAACCAACAGCCGCAAAACAGAACCGTTAATGCATTCATCCTGAGGAGAAAGTAGCTAGTCGTATTCTCCTGCTGCTGTGTCAGCTGGCTGCAAACTGGTCTGGTTTGTCTGCGATGAGGACAATGGCAGCCAGTGATTAGCTTTGTTAGCTGCTGACCTTGCGGCCCAAAAGGCACACTATTCCCTACATAGTGCACTACTGTAGATGGGGTCTGGCCAAAGGTGCTATTGGGACACAGCCCTAAGGCTTAGTTGTTATTGGTAATCTCCGGGGATTTCCATGCATTCAGAAACACTCTGGTTCCGTTGTTGCTGTTATGTGTATGAGTGCACGGTGACAGTGGTGCAGGGTGTGATAAACACACACCCACACGCACGTGAGTTAGGATATGAAGTGTTCCCTGCAGCCTCTGGTATGTATATTTTCAATATGACTAAACACACACACACACATTTTCATGCGCTAGTACACACATGCACGTCCACAGACACTGGAGTGGGCTGATTGCTGCTGTAGTGGGCTCAGAGTTATTGTGGCTAAGTGTGTGTATGGCAGGCTCAAGCATAAAAGCGCTAAGCCTTTGGAAGTGATCTATGATACAGTACGTGACTGGTTTGGTTAAGGAGCATCTTGCTGCAAGGGCACACAGATCTAAGCACGGAGTGTGTGTGTGTGCGTACATAGCCTGTGTGTGTGTGTGTGTGTGCGTCTCTGTCTATGTGTGTGCGCAAGTATAGAGGAATCTCAATGCTAAGTGTTTGTGTTTTCCTTCCCAGACGGCTGTGCTTCTTTAGGCGTTAGAGGAGCCTTGCTTTGTCCTAGCTGCCACGTTACCTCTTCAAGGCGTGGATTCTCCCTGCTCCACAGTTTCTATGGCAACGCACCGACCGCGAGGCTCCACGGTGTGCCTGTGAACGGGATTGATCACTGTGTGTGTGTGTGTGTGTGTGTGTGTGTGTGTGTGTGTGTGTGTGTGTGTGTGTGTGTGTGTGTGCGCGCCTTTGTTTGTGTTTGCTTCTTACTCAAGCGTTTGATTGGATTTCCGATATTTTTTGCTGAATATATTAGCCAGGCACTGACACAGTTCACACTATTTATTTAGCATTAATAACTCCCACCCATACAGCTATTACGGAGGACGCCCCCGAAATAGCAACGTTCAGAGATAGTAAAACAACGTCTCGTGCTTCTGACTCATCTGAGCCTGATATTGAACAATGCTTCTTATGTTAATGTCAAGTCACCTCATCATGTACTCTGATGTTTCTGGTGGTGTCATCATTGATGCTTTGGAACTGATTGCCAGACGCTTAACAGACAGGAGATAATACTGAATAGTGTATTGAATAGAAAGCAGCACATCCACTCAGGCTGGTAAGAGAAGCCACACACTGTCTTATTGATGAGATGCATTAGTTCAAGTTCCAGTCCTTACAGATCTAAGGCTAGGGGAAGGGATAGGGGCTAGGGGGAGGGATAGAGGCTAGGGGAAGGGATAGGGGCTAGAGGAAGGGATAGAGGCTAGGGGAAGGGATAGGGGCTAGGGGGAGGGATAGGGGCTAGAGGAAGGGATAGAGGCTAGAGGAAGGGATAGAGGCTAGGGGGAGGGATAGGGGCTAGGGGAAGGGATAGGGGCTAGGGGGAGGGATAGGGCTAGGGGAAGGGATAGAGGCTAGGGGAAGGGATAGAGGCTAGGGGAAGGGATAGGGGCTAGGGGAAGGGATAGAGGCTAGGGGAAGGGATAGAGGCTAGGGGAAGGGATAGAGGCTAGGGGAAGGGATAGGGGCTAGGGGAAGGGATAGGGGCTAGGGGAAGGGATAGGGGCTAGGGGAAGGGATAGAGGCTTGGGGAAGGGATAGAGGCTAGGGGAAGGGATAGGGGCTTGGGGAAGGGATAGAGGCTAGGGGAAGGGATAGGGGCTTGGGGAAGGGATAGGGGCTAGGGGAAGGGATAGAGGCTAGGGGAAGGGATAGAGGCTATGGGAAGGGATAAAGGCTATGGGAAGGGATAGGGGCTAGGGGAAGGGATAGAAGCTAGAGGAAGGGATAGAGGCTAGGGGAAGGGATAAAGGCTAGGGGAAGGGATAGGGGCTAGGGGAAGGGATACAGGCTAGGGGAAGGGATACAGGCTAGGGGAAGGGATAGAGGCTAGGGGAAGGGATAGGGGCTAGGGGAAGGGATAGGGGATAGGGGGAAGGGATAGGGGCTAGGGGAAGGGATAGAGTCAGGGGAAGGGATAGGGGCTAGGGGAAGGGATAGGGGCTAGGGGAAGGGATAGGGGATAGGGGAAGGGATAGAGGCTAGGGGAAGGGATAGAGTCAAGGGGAAGGGATAGAAGCTAGGGGAAGGGATAGAAGCTAGGGGAAGGGATAGGGGCTAGGGGGAGGGATAGAAGCTAGGGGAAGGGATAGGGGCTAGGGGAAGGGATAGGGGCTAGGGGAAGGGATAGAAGCTAGGGGAAGGGATAGGGGCTAGGGGAAGGGATAGAGGCTAGGGGAAGGGATAGAGGCTAGGGGAAGGGATAGAGTCAAGGGGAAGGGATAGAGGCTAGGGGAAGGGATAGGGATAGGGGAAGGGATAGAAGCTAGGGGAAGGGATAGGGTCTAGGGGAAGGGATAGAAGCTAGGGGAAGGGATAGAGGCTAGGGGAAGGGATAGGGGCTAGGGGAAGGGATAGGGGCTAGGGGAAGGGATAGAGGCTAGGGGAAGGGATAGGGGCTAGGGGGGGGATAGAGTCAAGGGGAAGGGATAGAGGCTAGGGGAAGGGATAGGGGGAAGGGGTAGGGGCTAGGGGAAGGGATAGAGGCTAGGGGAAGGGATAGAGGCTAGGGGAAGGGATAGAGGCTAGGGGAAGGGATAGAGGCTAGGGGAAGGGATAGAGGCTAGGGGAAGGGATAGAGGCTAGGGGAAGGGATAGGGAGAGGGATAGGGGCTAGGGGAAGGGATAGAGGCTAGGGGAAGGGATAGGGAGAAGGGATAGGGGCTAGGGGAAGGGATAGGGGCTAGGGGAAGGGATAGGGGCTAGGGGAAGGGATAGAGGCTAGGGGAAGGGATAGAAGCTAGGGGAAGGGATAGAGGCTAGGGGAAGGGATAGGGAGAAGGGATAGGGGCTAGGGGAAGGGATAGAGGCTAGGGGAAGGGATAGGGAGAAGGGATAGGGGCTAGGGGAAGGGATAGAGGCTAGGGGAAGGGATAGGGGCTAGGGAAGGGATAGGGGCTAGGGGAAGGGATAGGGGCTAGGGGAAGGGATAGGGGCTAGGGGAAGGGATAGAGGCTAGGGGAAGGGATAGAGGCTAGGGGAAGGGATAGAGGCTAGGGGAAGGGATAGAGGCTAGGGGGAGGGATAGGGGCTAGGGGAAGGGATGGGGGCTAGGGGAAGGGATAGTGGCTAGGGGAAGGGATAGAGGCTCGGGGGGGATAGAGGGGGAAAGGGATAGAGGCTCGGGGAAGGGATAGAGGCTCGGGGAAGGGATAGAGGCTCGGGGAAGGGATAGAGGCTCGGGGAAGGGATTGGGGCTAGGGGAAGGGATAGAAGCTAGGGGAAGGGATAGGGGCTAGGGGAAGGGATAGAGGCTAGGGGAAGGGATAGAAGCTTGGTGAAGGGATAGATGCTAGGGGAAGGGATAGAAGCTTGGTGAAGGGATAGAGGCTAGGGGAAGGGATAGAAGCTTGGTGAAGGGATAGAGGCTAGGGGAAGGGATAGGGGCTAGGGGGAGGGATAGAGGCTAGGGGAAGGGATAGGGGCTAGGGGGAGGGATAGAGGCTAGGGGAAGGGATAGGGGCTAGGGGAGGGATAGAGGCTAGGGGAAGGGATAGGGGCTAGGGGGGATAGGGGCTAGGGGATAGAGGCTAGGGGAAGGGATAGAGGCTCGGGAAGGGATAGAGGCTCGGGGAAGGGATAGAGGCTAGGGGAAGGGATAGGGGGGATAGGGGATAGGGAAGGGATACAGGCTAGGGGAAGGGATAGGGGCTAGGGAAGGGATAGAGGCTAGGGGAAGGGATAGAGGCTAGGGGGAGGGATAGGGGCTAGGGGAAGGGATAGGGGCTAGGGGAAGGGATAGAGGCTAGGGGAAGGGATAGAGGCTAGGGGAAGGGATAAAGGCTAGGGGGAGGGATAGGGGCTAGGGGAAGGGATAGGGATAGGGGAAGGGATAGAGGCTAGGGGAAGGGATAGGGCTAGGGGAAGGGATAGGGGCTAGGGGAAGGGATAGGGCTATAGGGGCTAGGGGAAGGGATGGAGGCTAGGGGAAGGGATAGGGGCTAGGGGAAGGGATAGAGGCTAGGGGAAGGGATAGAGGCTAGGGGAAGGGATAGAGGCTAGGGGAAGGGATAGGGGCTTGGGGAAGGGCTCTGAGATGGAATCAGGTCTTAAAGTGAAATGGCATCCAGCTATGAATGTCTGTTCAACCGCAGTGATGATTGTAATTGTTGTGATTACACAAACCAATTCAGGTAACAGTAACAGTATTTCTCTCTGCCTCTCTCTCTCCGTCAGGCCTGAGACCCAGCAAAAAGCCCCAGTGTCTGCGCCCCCTCTCCCGCCGCCCCCTCCACCCCCTCCTGAGCCGGCCATCCCCCCAGAGCCAGAGGAAGAGATCCTAGGCTCTGACGATGAGGAGCAGGAGGACCCCGCAGACTACTGCAAAGGTGGAGGGAGACACACACACACACCTATGACAATAACACACATCACTCGTCTCCTTCCCCTTTCTCTCTACCTTTTGGACTCTCACTCACTGACTCACACACACGCACACACACGCAGGTATACACAAATGCCCGCATACAACCCCGCCCTCCCCAGACACATACAGTGGGAGATAGAGAAAGGGAAATAATTTTGTACGCCCAATTTTTCAGTTTTTGATTTGTTAAAAAAGTTTGAAATATCCAATAAATGTCGTTCCACTTCATGATTGTGTCCCACTTGTTGTTGATTCTTCACAAAAAAATACAGTTTTATATCTTTATGTTTGAAGCCTGAAATGTGGCAAAAGGTCGCAAAGTTCAAGGGGGCCGAATACTTTCGCAAGGCACTGTAGCTCTTACCCCATACCCCAATACACTTAAGCCCGTATCTTGTTATCCTCTCTCGCTCCCTCTCTTTCTCTCTCTCTCTCTCTCTCTCTCTCTCTCTCTCTCTCTTTCTCTCTCTCTCTCCCACTCTCTCTCCCACTCTCTCTCTCCTCACTCTCTCTCTCTTTCTCTCTCTCTCCCCACTCTCTCTCTCTTTCTCTCTCTCTCCCACTCTCTCTCTCTCTCCTTTCTCTCTCTCTCTCTCTCTCTCTCCTCTCTCTCTCTCTCTCTCTCTCTCTCTCTCTCTCTCCTCTCTCTCTCTCTCTCTCCCACTCTCTCTCTCTCTCTCTCACTCTCTCTCTCTCTCTCTCTCTCCCTTCTCTCTCTCTCCCACTCTCTCTCTCTCTCTCTCTCTCTTTCTCTCTCTCTTGCTCTCTCGCTCTCTCTTTCTCTCCCCTTACTCTATCTCCTTTATCTTCCCTGGGTTATAATGTAATTTGTAGCAGTGTGACTCTTGCCAGAAACTCTGTATGCTTGGCACCAGCACCAAGGCTCAAGGTTGTTGTCTGTGCCAAGAGGGAGTGGCCTCTTCACCGAAGAGACACATAGCTCTAAGGAACTGGGGAGACTCTTCTCCCATAGGGTTTATGTCTGTCTATCTCTCCATTGCTCTTCCTCTCTTTCTCTCATTCGTCCTCTATATCCCTCTCCCACAGGGTTTCACGGGATTGGCTGAAGACTGAAGATGCTGTCGCTGTGTCTCTCTTCCTCTAGCCTCATTTTCTCTGTTTTAACCCCCCCCCCCCCCCCCCCCCCACTAATGGCATCATTTCAGATTGTCTCAAAGTATCAGTATCCTGATTGTCTTGATCCACTTTAACAGTCTCTCTCTCCGTCTCTCCGTCTTTTCCTCTCTCTCTCTCTTCCTCTCTCTCTCTCTCTCTCTCTCTCTCTCTCTCTCTCTTCCTCTCTCTCTCTCTCTCTCTCTCTCTCTCTCTCTCTCTCTCTCTCTCTCTCTCTCTCTCTCTCTCTCCTCTCTCTCTCTCTCTCTCTCTCTCTCTCTCTCTCTCCTTTTCTCTCCCTCTCTCTCTCTCTCTCTCTCTCCCTCTCTCTCTCTCTCTCTCTCTCTCTCTCTCTCTCTCTCTCTCTCTCTCTCTCTCTCTCTCTCTCTCTCTCTCTCTCTCTCTCTCTCTCTCTCTCTCTCTCTCTCTCTCTCTCTCTCTCTCTCTCTCTCAGGTGGATACCATCCGGTGAAGATAGGGGACTTGTTCAACGGGAGGTACCACGTAATACGCAAGCTGGGCTGGGGTCACTTCTCCACCGTGTGGCTGTGCTGGGACATCCAGTGAGTCTCACACACACACACACACACACATAGCAGTAGCAGCTGCAGTGTGATAACACATAGTGCCAAAGTGTTAACAGTATTAGATACAGAATATCACCTTTCACTAGGTTACATCACACAGCTGGCCCATATACTCACTTCGCCCCAATTCAATCACTTACACAGTAAAATCCCCCCCCCCCCTGCAGGTTCAGTCATAATGTCTTTGCTTTATCGAAGGTGTTAACCATGTTTAAATTGTCATACACGATCCGCTGATCCTCACATGGATGTTGTCATTCGATATGAAACCATTACCAGTAAGCATCACTCCCGCAGTGTGTTTTTCTTTTATCTGGGATTGATTGGTTCACGTCGTCCAGTGTTGAATAGCTAGCTCCGTTGTCGTCCATAATGCTAAGGATGACACTGTATGTGATACTGTTTGCTGTTTCAGGGTGAAGAACTTTGTGGCGATGAAGGTGGTGAAGAGTGCTCAGCACTACACAGAGACAGCCCTGGATGAGATCAAACTGCTCAGATGTGTGAGTAGGGGACTCGGTGTGTGTGGGACGTGTGTGTGTGTTTTCCCATGTGTTTCTCACACCTCTCTCTCACACACCCTCCGTCCTCATCCCTCTCCAGGTGAGAGAGAGTGACCCCTCTGACCAAAACAAAGAGATGGTGGTTCAGCTGATAGACGACTTCAAGATCTCTGGAATTAACGGAATACGTATCCTTATCAGCAGATGGTGTGTATGTGTGGCAGGGTTTCCGTTCGCTAGTAATAGCCGGCTTTTGGCCGATAACATTTTTTGAAAAGCCGATAAATAAAATTGCTGCCTGCCAATTGTCCTGGAAAAGAAGAAAGAATCCCATTTGCAAAATAATGCTTTTTAGCATATTCATTGATTAAAAAAATACCAGTCTATGTAAATACATTTGACTGGTCATGCTTATTGGACTATAGGGCAATTTGCATAATTGAGTGGAATTAAATTTGCGTGCGGGTACAGTGTATTTGTTATGTACCTTGTTTATCGTACGATGCTTTGACAGATGCAGAGCAACAGAAGGGCTTTGCATCTCATACCGCGAGGAAATGCAACAGAAGGGCTAAAATCTGTCAGGCTGCTGCTAACATCTCAGAGCTGCTGCTACAGCATCTCATACCGCGAATGGAAATGCAACAGAAGGGCTGCTGCTACAGCATCTCATGGAAATGCAACAGAAGGGCTGCTGCTACAGCATCTCATACCGCGAATGGAAATGCAACAGAAGGGCTGCTGCTACAGCATCTCATACCGCGAATGGAAATGCAACAGAAGGGCTGCTGCTACAGCATCTCATACCGCGAATGGAAATGCAACAGAAGGGCTGCTGCTACAGCAACTCATACCGCGAATGGAAATGCAACAGAAGGCTTCATCAGTGCGTTACACACCGCTTTGCAATGACCTGGAGGCCGAATGCATTTTGATAACATATACTTAACTGTTTGAAGCCTGAACATTTTACTACATATAATGTAGTAATGTGTGTGTGTGTATTCATGAGCGCAGAAACATTCAGAAAACAGTGCAGAAACGTTCTGTTTGTTACCTATGACTTCCTCTATGTGTATTATAAAGCCGTGGTCCTCCTTGACTAGCTGTCCCAGATGTGTGTATGGTGTTTGAGGTTCTGGGGCACCACCTTCTAAAATGGATCATCAAGTCCAACTACCAGGGTCTTCCTCTACCCTGTGTCAAGAGTATTATCAAACAGGTATGCCGCGCACACACACACACACACACACACACACACACACACACACACACACATACACACACACAAAATGTTCACCAACACCTGAACACACATCCTCATCAATATCCTTTCACACATACACTCCCTACACACACACACATTCACACGTCACATTCACTTCCATCAACACTCTTTATTAGCACCATCAGAGAGGAACGCTAGGGATTTCCCCAGCCAGAGGCAGTACCTCAGGCCAGGCCAGGGTAGTTCATGTTGTTGACTTCTCAAGGCCTTCACAGGCATTTCCCCTTCCCCCTTAAGAGCAGAGCAGCATGTGGACTGAACTTATCCCCTCATCTCTGCTGCTGCTCACGCAATTAAGCCGCTGCTTCTCCTACTGAAGATAGGAGAAGAAGATGAATAGAACTGAAGATGAATAGAACTGTTCTCAACTTCAATGCAAAGCGCCTGAAAACAAACACTGGCAACTGTGCACCCCCCCCGCCACACACACACACACACACAAGCACGTGTAAACAGCAAACAGAAAAACAACAGCAGCCTTGTCCCAAATGGAAGATGACTAAGATGAAAGGAATTGGTCATTTAGCGTTGCATCGGTGCGTGTTTAATCTGGGATGGGTTTGTTTTTGTGTGTGTTGTGTGTGCGTTTGGGAACGCTTGTGTTCCTGTGTGTGTAGGTTCTGCAGGGCCTGGACTACCTCCACAGCAAGTGTAAGATCGTCCACACGGACATCAAGCCGGAGAACATCCTGATGTGTGTGGACGATGCGTTTGTCCGCCGCATGGCCGTGGAGGCCACAGAGTGGCAGAAGGCCGGGGCGCCCCCACCCTCTGGATCAGCAGGTAGGGTACAGACCAGTGGGCACTGCCCACCTCCCCTCACTCTCTCTCTCTCTGTAGAAGAAAATATCAGAATAATTATAACCCAAAATCACAGTTTTTTTCCTAAACCATCTGGCAAACTTTGAAGGTGAACTATCCCTTTAAGCTACTATATATACAAATATCAGTGATGGGGGAAAAAGTACCCAGTTGTCAAACTTGAGTAAAAGTGAAGATACCTAAATAGAAAATGAAAGTCACCCAGTAGAATACTACTTGAATAAAAGTATTTGGTTTTAAATATATGTAAGAATAAAAAGTAAATGTAATTGCTAAAAAAAAAAATATGTAAATATCAAACGCAGAGATCATTTCAAATTCCTTATATTAAGCAAACCAGAATGCACCATTTTCTTGTTTTTTTTTCATTTACGGATAGCCAGGGGCAAACTCCAACAATCAGACATAATTTACAAACGAAGCATTTGTGTTTAGTGCGTCTGCCAGATCAGAGGCAGTAGAGATGACCAGGGATGTTCTCTTGAGAAGTGTGTGAATTGGACCATTTTCCTGTCCTGCTAAGCGTTCAAAATGTAACGAGCACTTTTGGTGTCAGCGAAAATGTATGGAGTAAAAAGTACATTATTTTCTTTAGGAATGTAGTGAAATAAAAGTAACAGTTGTCAAAAATATGAATTGTAAAGTACAGATATGCAAAACAGATACCTACTTAAGTAGTACTTTAAAGTATTTTTTACTTAAGTACTTTACACCACTGCCAAATAGTTAGTTATATTGTAGCCTCGTCCTCATTTCAGACTGAAGTGTTTTGGGAATTAAACAGTGAATAGTGAATTGAATGACTTGTGGGTGTAGAGATCTGTACTTAACCTCAGCTTCAGTCTTTGTTGAATCAGTGCATGAGAGTCAAATCCATTATAGACCGTTTGATTATTATTGCTGAAAGACGAGATATATTGCTAGTATCGGGGAAGTATCTGTCTCACAGTTTCAGTAGTTTGCAGTATAGTAGTAAGTATTGGTTCTGATCAGCAGTACCCTGATGTGTATTAGTATATCTGTCACAGCATTAATTAATCTATTCATCAATCGGACGAATCCATCAGTTCGGCGGTCCCTTAATTTGTTGCTTCATCTTGCCAGCCTAAGCCAACCAGTTAATTTGGCTCGAGCTCTTTCCTAGTTTGATTGGCAGAGAGGTTGGTTGAGAGGTCGCGGCTCCGCTAAAAGCTAGCTGATAGTGATTACGGAAACGTGCCTTTAGCAAGGAGAGAGAGGAGGACAGGGTGGAAGCGGAGTTGTTAATCGTTTTTATTTTATTTAGCCAGCTCACTCTTTGCTTCCACTCACATTCCCCTATTGTCTTAGGCCTGATGTTCCTTCAACATCCGCTTCAAAATGTACTGTTTCTTTGTCCTGTCACGTGTGTGTCACTAGCAGAGCCAGGGGTTAAGTAGTGTCGACATCACACGGCTGGACACTCAACTCATCCAAGAGTATCCCTCGAAATTTGACAGCTCTAAGTAGCCATAATTCCATGCCTTACTTTTCTTCACAAATCTCTAATCTCTAAGTACACCGGTGGACACCACAGGAGGTTGGTGGCACCTTCATTGGAGAGGTATAGGTGGAATTGTATCAAATACATCAAACACATGGTTTCCAGGTGGTTGATGCCATTCCACTGGCTCCGTTCCAGACATTATTAAGAGCCGTCCTCCCCTCAGCAGCCCCCTGTGACTGACACATCTTCAGACTCCACACACACCTATGAGTCAGGTGGGAATGATGAGGGCTGTATGTGGGCATTGCGTAACACATGGAGAAAAGGTTGATGACTACGGATCTGGGACAAGGGAATAAAGCCGACTGGAAGGACTTTGAATACATCCTCCTTTCAACCCAGTTCACCCGAAGATTGGGGACGCATTCTCATCGACGGGGCTGCAGTGGAGCAGGTTGAGAGCTTCAAGTTCCTTGGTGTCCACATCACCAACAAACTAACATGGTCCATGCACACCGAGACAGTCATGAAGAGGGCATGACAATGCCTTTTCCCCCTCAGGAGACTGAAAAGATTTGTCATGGGTCCTCAGATCCTCAAAAGGTTCTACAGCTGCACCATCGAGAGCATCCTGACTGGTTGCATCACTGTCTGGTATGGCTACTGCTCGGCCTCCGACCGCAAGGAACTACAGAGGTAGTGCGAACAACCCAGTACATCACTTCCTGCCATCCAGGACCTCAACACCAGGCGGTGTCAGAGGAAGGCCCTAAAAATGGGCAAAGACTCCAGCCACCTTAGTCATAGACTGTCCTCTCTGCTACTGCACGGCAAGTGGTACCAGAGCACCAAGTCTAGGTCCAAGAGGCTTCTAAACAACTTCTACCCCCAAGCCACAAGACTCCTTAACATCTAGTTGAATTGCTACCCAGATAGATTTGCATTGCCCCACCCCCCTCTCCACACCACTGCCACTCTCAGTTGTCATCTATGCATAGTCACTTTAATTAACTCTACCTACATGTACATACTATCTCAACTAACCGGCATCCCCCTGTATACATTGTTATTTTTTACTGCTGCTCTTTAATTACTTGTTACTTTTATCTCTTATTCTCATCCATATTTTTTGAAACTGCACTGTTGGTTAGGGGCTCGTAAGTAAGCATTTCACTGTAAGGTGTGTGTGACGAATATGTGACTAATACAGTTTGACTTGATTTTTGATTTGAAGTCTTTAAGAGGGGCTAAAAGATATGAGGTCTTATTCAGGGGTACATATTACACAAGAGTGTGCGAGGGATGATCTGTTTGAAGTTGAACTTTCTCCCGACTCTGACTTTGTATGACTCTGTTTCATCCCCAACAGTCAGCACAGCACCACAGGTCAAACCGGTGAGTGGCCCAATGTTTCGTATTCACCTCATAAACAGAGGAAAAACCTGATTGTCCAGTGTTTTTTTTTTAAATAATGGCAGTCACTCAACAAATGGGCCAGTGTGTCACTAACTGTAATAGACCCCTCCTGTCCTCTTCCTCTCTCCTCTCCTCTAGGTGGGGAAGATCTCGAAGAACAAGAAGAAGAAGCTGAAGAAGAAGCAGAAGCGTCAGACCGAGCTGTTGGAGAGACGCATGCTGGAGATCGAGGCCCTGGAGAAAGAGGCTGAGAAACAGAGGGCCACAGAGGGCCCCGAAGGTGAGGGGTTGACCCACTCCCCAAAACACGCACCCCGCAACGCGGCACTGGGGCCCGCCGTCGCACTGGGTGAGAGCGATGACGACGATGATGACGATGAAGAGGATGGAGACGAGGAGGAGGAAGGAGAGGCGGAGAGGGAGAGGCCCACCAGGCTAACCAATCACACCTGTGAGTTGATGTGGTTTGACTGTCAATCAGTGTGGTGGTGGTGATGATGTTTTATAGTCATTCCCTCAATGTGTTGGTTATTCACGCATTCAGTAGTGTGTGTGACTCAGAGCTGTGTGGAATGGGAGTGAATGAGAACTGGAGGAGGATGGGCCCGCCTCCAACCTTTCACACTAGGTCTTCTTCAAGAGAGGAGCAATGCCAGGCTGATTCATAAACAACTACAGTATAACCGAAGCTCAATCTCGCTCTCTCTTTCCCTCTTTATTTCTCCTCTCTCTCCCTTCTCTCTTTTTCACTCCTCCACTCTTTATCTTCCCCTCCACCTTTCAGGTGCTGCCCTACCCCAGGAGCAGTCAGAGGTTCCCCCCATGCCAGAGGCAGCAGGAGAGCAGGAGGGGGAGCCCACCCCCAGCCCTGCTCCAGAGACAGAGACACAGACCCCCACACCAACTCCCAGCACACCTGGGGATGGCAACACAGCCAATCCAGAGGGCCAGGCCGAGGATGAGGATGAGAAGGAGGATTGGAAAGAGGCCGTAAAGGAAGAGAAGGAGGAAGAGGAGGAGGATGGGGAAGATGACGAAGAGGATGAAGAGGACTTGGTTACAGCTCCGGCCGAGCCGCCGCCGGCGGTCGAGAAAGAGGAGAAGGAGAGGAGAACAGAGGAGGAGGAGAAGGGTGAGGAGACCAAGGAGCAGGAAACGGACAAAGAGGAAGAGGACGACGACGACGATGATGACGACGATGATGATGATGATGAGGAAGAAGACGATGATGCCGATGAAACAGAGACGGGCGCTGACGACCTCAGCAACTCCATCTCCACCGCCACGGGCCAGAACAACAACACCCACAAAACCAACGGCCACGTCCTACTGGGGGGTGAGGAGAGGGAGAGGGAGAGAGGTCCCAGAGCCAACCATCCAGTCCCTACCTCCTCCCCCATCCATCTGCACTGCCCCCTGGTGGAGTCAGAGTTCAGCTGCACGGACAGGGACCAAAGCTCCCTCAGCTCCTTCTATGAGCTCTTCAACGGCGAGGTGGTTACGCCAGGCCTGACCAACGGGGCGCAGCGCCACAGGGGCACGGCGCCACGCTTCCCAGAGTTGCCGCTGGACCCCGACCCGGGAAACCCCGTCACAGTGGGCGGAGCTGGTCAACCGGGGGGCGCGACCTCCCCTCACAGCCCCACTGCAGACCGCAGCCGTACTGTGTCGTTGTCTAGCACCGGGGACATGCCTAAAGGTGAGACGTTTCTCCCTTTCTCTCTCTCTCTCTCTCTCGTTCTCTCTCGTTCGCTCTCTTTCGCACACATGTATGAACAACACAGATGTCCAGGTACAGTACATGGAGTCTCAGAGACACACATTTGCTGTGCATAATCTGCCTGTCCTTCTCGACAACATTAACCCGTTTATCTAAACTAGATGATGTGGTTCTAGCCAAGGCCAAAGCAGCAGACCTGCTGGTCAACCCCCTGGACCCCCGCAACGCTGACACACTCCGAGTCAAGATAGCTGACCTGGGCAACGCCTGCTGGGTGGTAAGACGTGTGTGTGTCTGTCTGTATGTGTGTGTGCGCGTGTGCGTGCCTGTGGTGTTCTACAATAAAGTCATTTGCATTATAAACAGTAGTCGTTAAACTATCTCCTTCCTCTCCTTTCTCTTTCCCAGCACAAGCACTTCACAGAGGACATCCAGACCAGACAGTACCGCTCCATAGAGGTCCTGATAGGAGCTGGCTACAGCACTCCTGCTGACATCTGGAGCACCGCCTGCATGGTGAGCACACGCAGACACACACACAGACACACACACACAGAGACAAACACACACACACACACACACAGAGAGACACACACACACACACACACACACACAGAGACACACACACACACACAGAGACACACACACACACACACAGACACACACACACACACACAGAGACACACACAGACACACACACACACTCAAACAAACACAGTGCTGATGGATGATCCTGTCCTGTGTGTGTCCTGCAGGCGTTTGAGCTGGCTACAGGAGACTACCTGTTTGAGCCCCACTCTGGAGAGGACTACTCCCGGGATGAGGGTCAGTCTCTACATATTGCGTTTCCGAATGGTTCAGACTCATACTAAACCTAATACGGCATAATACTGCACTTTATTGCTCTACGCATGATTACAGTGGTAGAGGATTCAGCTGTTTTAATATTCGCTGTTGTTACCGTTGATTTTGAAGGTGTTTAGACTGAGTAACCGTGTAGTTACAGCTGTTGTTGATCTGTCGTTTTGAGAATTGCTCAACTGAATTAAGTGATAGCACTAAGTATGATGGTAATACCTTGTAGATAGTATAATGGCTACATTTGAAATACTTTGTATTGCAACGGGCCCAAAGTAGAACATTCTTGAACGGGTTAAAGATGTCACAGATTTTAGTATAGCCCCCTCTAGTTTTCCTATCCACTAGTGTCTCTCTCTCTATTCTCACCTTCTACATCTTTACCCTCACTCAACCTATCCCCGAATCTACATCTATACCTGACCTGACTCATCCCGCCTTGTCACGCCCTATCCCCGTATTCACATCTATACCTGACCTGACTCATCCCGCCTTGTCACGCCCTATCCCCGTATTCACATCTATACCTGACCTGACTCATCCCGCCTTGTCACGCCCTATCCCCGTATTCACATCTATACCTGACCTGACTCATCCCGCCATTATACCTGTCACGCCCCCCTATCCCCGTATTCACATCTATACCTGACCTGACTCATCCCGCCTTGTCACGCCCTATCCCCGTATTCACATCTATACCTGACCTGACTCATCCCGCCTTGTCACGCCCTATCCTCGTATTCACATCTATACCTGACCTGACTCATCCCGCCTTGTGACGCCCTATCCCCGTTATTCACATCTATACCTGACCTGACTCATCCCGCCTTGTCACGCCCTATCCCCGTATTCACATCTATACTTGACCTGACTCATCCCGCCTTGTCACGCCCTATCCTCGTATTCACATCTATACCTGACCTGACTCATCCCGCCTTGTCACGCCCTATCCCCGTATTCACATCTATACCTGACCTGACTCATCCCGCCTTGTCACGCCCTATCCCCGTATTCACATCTATACCTGACCTGACTCATCCCACCTTGTCACGCCCTATCCCCGTATTCACATCTATACCTGACCTGACTCATCCCGCCTTGTCACGCCCTATCCCCGTATTCACATCTATACCTGACCTGACTCATCCCGCCTTGTCACACCCTATCCTCGTATTCACATCTATACCTGACCTGACTCATCCCGCCTTGTCACGCCCCCTATCCTCGTATTCACATCTATACCTGACCTGACTCATCCCGCCTTGTCACGCCCTATCCTCGTATTCACATCCACACTTCCCTACACCTCCCTATCCCCATATTCACATCCACACTCCCTACACCTCCCTATCCCCATATTCACATCCACACTTCCTACACCTCCCTATCCCCATATTTACATCCACACTCCCTACACCTCCCTATCCCCATATTTACATCCACACTCCCTACACCTCCCTATCCCCGTATTTACATCCACACTCCCTACACCTCCCTATCCCCATATTTACATCCACACTCCCTACACCTCCCTATCCCCATATTTACATCCACACTCCCTACACCTCCCTATCCCCATATTTACATCCACACTCCCTACACCTCCATATCCCCATATTTACATCCACACTCCCTACACCTCCCTATCCCCATATTTACATCCACACTCCCTACACCTCCCTATCCCCGTATTTACATCCACACTCCCTACACCTCCCTATCCCCGTATTTACATCCACACTCCCTACACCTCCCTATCCCCGTATTTACATCCACACTCCCTACACCTCCCTATCCCCGTATTTACATCCACACTCCCTACACCTCCCTATCCCCGTATTTACATCCACACTCCCTACACCTCCCTATCCCCGTATTTACATCCACACTCCCTACACCTCCCTATCCCCGTATTTACATCCACACTCCCTACACCTCCCTATCCCCGTATTTACATCCACACTCCCTACACCTCCCTATCCCCATATTTACATCCACACTCCCTACACCTCCATATCCCCATATTTACATCCACACTCCCTACACCTCCCTATCCCCGTATTTACATCCACACTCCCTACACCTCCCTATCCCCATATTCACATCCACACTCCCTACACCTCCCTATCCCCATATTTACATCCACACTCCCTACACCTCCCTATCCCCGTATTTACATCCACACTCCCTACACCTCCCTATCCCGCTCATCCTCTATACCGGCTCACTCCTGGCCCCCACTCCCCACCCGCCCCCATGCTGTCCATCACGAAGCCCTAGTCCAGTTGACCTCCTGCACACTGTCACCTCAACCCTCTTGTTGACCTCATGTCCAGCCATCCACATTTGACTCCATAAATACCATGTTAACAATATTACACCACCACATACTTCACCAAAAGGGACTTGAACGATAATTCACCATACTATCGACATGAATGGCATGTAGTCCATATGTATGGACAGATACTGCCATGACATCTTCATTGACGACAATGAGAGCCACCATATTTGGGAATGAGTCTCTCAGATTCAAAGATAATAGATGCATGTCTCTCTACTCCAAACCCACAGCACTCTCTACTCCATCTCACCACCTCTGGTGTGGGGTCACTAACACTGAGCTCTCTGTCTCTCCCTCTTTCACTCTTTCCTCCTCTTCCCACCTCTGCCTTCCTTACTTGTCCTACTTTCTTGTTCTCCTTTTCCTCCTTCCTTCCTTCCTTCCTTCCTTCCTTCCTTCCTTCCTTCCTTCCTTCCTTCCTTCCTTCCTTCCTTCCTTCCCTCTCCTCATCTCAATCCCACGATTCCTTGTCCTCCTTTTCCGCTCTCCTTTATCTTTTCACCCTATTCTCCCTCTCTCCTTCTCCTCCTGTCCCTGTTCCCCTTCCTCCTTTCTCCCTCTCCCCTCTTCCTCCCCCTCCTTCCTCCTTTCTCCCTCTCTCCTCTGTAGACCATATAGCCCACATCATTGAGCTGCTGGGCGTTATTCCACGGCACTTTGCGCTCTCCGGAAAATATTCCCGGGAGTTCTTCAACCGAAGAGGTAGCACCAGGGAAAGTTCTGGTGGGACGGAGACACACAGATGCCCGAGCACACACAGTGACTCAGACAGACAGACAGACAGACAGACAGACAGACAGACAGATAGACAGACATGAATATAGACACAGTGGAATGGGAATTGTATAAGCTGTCCAAAAGCAATAAGGGGTTTTGCAGCAAGTTGCCTGGCTGCCAAGACACCAATGGTGTGCACCAGAGGAGGCTGGTGGTAGGAACTATAGGAGGACGGGCCCGTTGTAATGGCTGGAATGGAATAAGTGGAACGGAGTCCAACACGTGGTTTCCATGTGTTTGATAGCATTCCATGATTCCATTCCAGCCATTACAATGAGCCCGTCCTCCTATAGCTCCTCCCACCAGCCTCCTCTGGTGTGCACAGCTGTTCAAGACCGCACTTGAAGCAGGAACAATATGTCTGTTTGCTTTATTTCACATATTTAGTCATAGCCCTCTCCAGTACCTTCTGGAGAGACTTACTGTCCCGTCAGCCAGTCTGTCCGTCTATCAGTGTGGTGTCTCCAGGTAGCAGTGTGTCCATCCATCCCTCCAGTGTGTGTGTGTGTGTGTGTGTGTGTGCATGCTGTAATGCCGTGCCTGTTCTCTTGTGGTGTGGGCTGTGGCGGCCGGGGTTCAGATCACATCGCTCTGATCACGGAGCTTCTGGGGAAGGTTCCACGCAAAGTGGTCGCCGCCGGGAGGTACAGCCGAGAGTTTTTCTCCAAGAAAGGTAACGTCATGACGAGGTACTACCCCAACGAGGCAGACAGGAATACACAACAGTATTTATCTCTAAATTTTAGTACATGTAACAAAGCTAGTCGTCGGTAGTATTGGAGTAGTGTGTCCACCTAGAAATACAAACAGTACATCCATTAGAAAATGTGCGCTTTCCAGCTTTGGTTATAAATATCTTGCTGGTTTCCCTACCTGTACATATCTACCTTAATTACCTTGTACTCCTGCTCATCAACTCGGTCCTGGTACCCCCCCCCCCCCCACCTCCCCGTGTATATAGCCAAGTTATCATTACTCATGGTGTATTTATTCCTCATGTTATTATCTTTTGTATTGTTTTTCTATTTTTCTCTCTGCCTTGTTGGGAAGTAAGCATTTCACTGTTAAGTATACGCCTGTTGTTTTACGAAGCATGTGACAAACAAGATTTGATTTGAGCCACTTGACTGAGCTCTGAGTACTATCCTCTACGAGTCTACGGCCTGTCTGCCAGTCTATGTGTGTTACCTCTGTGTCTCTCTTTGGTAAGTGTCTGTATCTTTAGAAACGGTATGCTTACCCTGCTGCTAGCCTGCTTCTCTCATGTTCCAGTCATGGGGCTCTAATATTCTGATTACAGCTCCTTTTCTTTGATGTTCTCTGTCTCTCTCTCTCTCTCTCTCTCTCGCTCTATCAAAGGTCTCGTCTGGTGTGAAAGGATGTCTTAATTCATTCTCCTTTTATCTCTCTATGGTCTTAATGTGTTCTGACGGACTCAGTCGCTCGCTACTCCAGGCCCTTGATTTGCCTTTCTTGGGCCGTGTCTCAATAGTCTTCAGCTTGTGTCCTTTCCTTCATCTACACTGTAAGTAATGTAAAATAATGAGAATAATTACAGTGAAAGCGATGTGAGGAAGCCTTGCTTCCACCAATTCAGCGTAGATGAAAGCAAAGAGACATGGGAAGGATGCCACTGTGGAGTATTGAGATGCAGCCCGGGTTCTACTCTCTCTTCTCTGTCTCTCTCTTAATCTCTCTCGCTTCTCTCTCTCTCTTTCTTGCTCTCTCACTCTTTCTCTCTCATGGTTAGTCTTTACAAATCATAGCTCTTTAACTAATTACTCTTCCCTTCTCTCTCTCTATTTCTCTCTCTCTCTCTACCTCCCCCTGTAGGTGAGCTGAGGCACATCACCAAGCTGAAGCCCTGGTCCCTGTTTGATGTGTTGGTGGAGAAGTACGGCTGGGCCCCTGAGGATGCCGGCCACTTCACCCACTTCCTGCTGCCCATGCTGGAGATGGTCCCCGAAAAGAGGGCCTCGGCTGGGGACTGCCTCAGCCACCCGTGGCTCAACTCGTAGCGGCACCAGCCCCCCCCCCCCCCCCACAGTGGCAGCCTCCACACACTGCTCAAAGCTAGGCACTCAAGACTGGAGGGAGAGGGGGGAGGAGGAGAGGGAAATGGGAGACCTTCTTGGTCCTGCCCTGCCTCGCCCTGAGCCCTCCACACACACACACACACACACACACACATAGGCATGCACACATGTAAAACAGACACCCGCGGAGCCTCAGCAGGTAGGAACCACAAGGCTGTCATAGACCAGATAGAGAAAAGCTGCTCCTCTGCGGTCCTCCCCATAAGTCCCATACAATCCCTCACAGGAGGAATAGAGCGGCCCGATTCTAGACAGGTAGGACAGAGATCCCTGCACAACAGGGGGAGCAGCCATGGTCAGGACTGTGTCTTCCAAGACATCTCCTACTTAGAAAGGCCATGCAGTCTGAACAGAAACTAGCCCGCTCATATGTTCTCTGCAATGTCCTGACCAGTCTTATCCTGAACCTAGACCTGTCCTCCACCCTGGGTTTCCTATTGGAAGTCAATGAGCACCTCTATCAGAATGCTGACTGTGTGATAGCTCCATCTGCCTGACCTTACAACAGCACGGCCTAAACCTGCTGAGGCAGAAGTGTGTGTATGTGTGTGTGTGTGTGTGTTATTAGTCTGGGTCTGCACTGCACATTCTGTAGGTGCAACAGGCACGTGTATGTACATCCCTCTCCTACAAAGGTGCAACAAGACTTCCAAATTAGGAGTCGGTCCTTCACATTACTCCTCTCATCCCCCCAAAGACCCAGTCCCCTGCCCTGTTCAGCCCCCCTAGCCACCCAGCCAACAACACACCTCCAGTCCCATCCCCAGCCACCAGGGTGCCCCAGAACTGAACTGCTACCACACAGACAGACAGACAGACAGGCACGGAACAAACAAAGATCCTAAAGACTGATGCTCGATGAGACGGACTGCTTGATTTGTAAAGAATTTAACTGTCGGGAAAAGGAGTGAAGTGTACGGAGAGGCTGATTGACAGGAAGGGGTGATGATGGTAATGATGGATGGATGTTACTTAAGAGTTGTACATTTCATTGGTTTGTTTGTTTTAGTTTTCTTCCTGTCTTTTTATTTCAAAAGTGAAAGGAGTCACATTTTTGGTGCCCCGTGTGAGGTTATCCAAAGTCCATTTTTTTTCCTTTTTCGAATCCTCCCTCCCTTTGACATTCCTGATTCAGTCACACCATTCCTGACCTCTTTTCCTCTTTATCCTTAAAACAAGAACAATCCTTATGAGTCCCTGTGGCGTGGCACGTTTACCAGATATTATTATCCCCCCTGTAACCTTCACAGGAAACCCTCAAACTTGATCCTTAGCTTCTCCAGAAGGGGTTAGTCAAATGGAGGTTGCACTTGTCTTTGTAGATGTTGTTCAGGGATATATCTTTGTACATAACTCTGAGATCCGGCTCTGGAGATAAGACCGACTTACAGAAATGAAGAAAAAAAACACATGCATCATTCCTAAAAGAGGCTGTCACATGGACATGGATCTGTCCTCCAGAGCAGACAGTGGCGAGAGGCTGAGCCATTCTGGAGGCCACCAGAATATCAAACTGTGCCACTCTGTGGCTGATGAGGGTACTGCATTCCTGCACACTGCAGCGCCTCTCAGTGCCAATGCTTCTACGTTCCACTCCACTTCTCTCTCTCTCACACTCATCACAATTAGTCCAGTTGCCTATTTTTCGCAATAAAATAAAAATGAGTATAAGTAAATGGTGAGATATTTTTTAAAATATTTAATTAATTTAAAGAAGAAAAAAAAGATACAAAAATTATCTGGTTGTTGTGAAAGTGACCGAATCTCGTCCTGTTGAGGTGATTGTGTTTGTCTGTTTTAGAGATGTTATTTCTTTTGTAATTATTATTGTTATATTATTATTACTGTAATTAATCTGATTAGTTATTTTTTACTCAGTTGTCACCTCTTCCTCCCCTCTTACATGAACAGTGCTGCTCTATTTGGACTTGTGACGGTGATGAAATTGATCAAACATTTTTGCAATAATAGTAAATTATGATTTTTTTTTGCACCAAAAGCTCCTGATCTCAGCCATGCTGACTGTTCTTCCTGACATCGACGGAATCGCGTCTCTTTTCTGTGTTTTTCATTGACAGATTTAATAAAATTGTAAATTAATGGAGTCTTGATGTGGTCTTTGACAGTTTACAGCAGTTTTCACTAAATACTACTAATATTGTAACTTGTGTATTGAGGATAAGAGACAAAAGCTGAGATTTTGATGCATTTTCAAACCAGCCTTGAGACATGCATATAAAATACATTTCACTAGCGAGTGTAAAAAGATGACAACAAAAAAACTTCAAAATGGCAATCTATTGTTATCACTCAGAATGCTGGTCAGTTGACCTGACACACCTTATTACATTCTAAAATGATTCAGACAACGTTATTCTAACTGCACGACATTGCATTATTCTAATTGCACGCTGAAAGATTATCCGAACAATACCCTGAGATTACTAGAATAGTATAAAATAATATTCTAAGGATCGTCACTGAATCAGATATATGTTAAAACTCACTTATATTTTAATTAAGGGAAAATACTCTGCGGTGTTTACAGATAGTGTAAGCACAACTGTCAGTCAGTTTTAAAACACAGGCAAATCACATGCACCTTCAAGTATAAATGCTGTTTGTCTGACCAGCAGGGAAATAGTGTTCAAGGCATAAGACTTACATACTGTGGGACTATAGAACAGTTTACCATGGTAGTTATTGAAATATTTGGACACCTTAACCAAGCAATGATTCACATTTCACAGATAAATGGTACATTACAACAACGTATACGTATACGTTGAGTCATTCACTAATGTAACATGCAGAAGGCCCAGAGTTTTTACCAACCACCTGACCAGGACTGACTCTGGGCCCTTAAAAGGTCAAGAAGAACTCTAGACCCTAAATATGAGGCATCGGTGATAGTGTTTGAGAGCATCAATTCTTCTGACTGTTTTACAAATCACCTTGCGCCTTACATATTTATGATGTTTAGATAAGTCAGTCGGGTCAGTCAGTGATGCTATCAAACACAGCCTATGGCAGATGTAGTGATATGTGGGTGTTGTGAGGGGAGTCGGACATTGTTGAGCAGCAGGGGCTTGGCCAGCTCCAGAATGTCTAAGTTTGGGTCCAGGGGCCTCCCCAGCCCCTCCAGCACCATGATGGCAAACACAATGACGCAAAGTTACTCTCCAACTTCAGTCTTGGTAGCAAACTCACATACTGTACATCAATGGAGGCTGCTGAAGGGAGGATGGCTCATAATAATGTCTGGAACGGAGCGAATGGAATGGCATCAAACCCATAGAAACCATATGTTTGATACAATTCCACCCATTCCGCTCCAGCCATTACCATGAGTCCGTCCTCCCCGATCAAGGTGCCACCAACCTCCTGTGCTGTACATTCAGTAAATGAAGTCCACGTGCAAAATATCTAGATATGACTATTGTTGATGTTACAGAAAATGTTTGTAGTTTTGAAACTAGACCTTCTCAATCCAGGACCAGTCAAAGTTACCGTGTGGGTGACCAATCCAAAGACTCTGGATAACAACTCAGCCACTTGGACCTTCCCCATTGAGAGACTGTTGCGAGGGCATGGCCCGCCAGCTCTGCCATCTCCTTTTTGAACCGAGGTACGTCCTGGCACTCGTTGGCCCTGGCATGGTTCAGGATCCACTCTGCCACCTGTTCCCCCTAAAGATAACAGCTATGGGTGTTAGAAGCTCATTGGATACCCCACATCCTCCATCGCTCACCAATACAGCATCCCACCGGTCTGTCAGGGTGGCCCTGAAAATCATACAATGTGATTTTCTGGATTTTTGTTTTAGATTCCGTCTCTCACAGTTGAAGTGTACCTATGATTTAAAAAAATTACAGACCTCTACGTGCTTTGTAAGTAGGAAAACCTGCACCCCCCCTAGTCTTTGGTCCCATA